>NC_042289.1:13854440-14006755 GCF_901000725.2 Takifugu rubripes
CCCGGTCAAAAGCCTTTTCCTGGTCTAGCGAAATGAGACCAGTATCAACGTCCAATGATCTGGAGACTGTGAGGGTGAAGTTTTGATCACCCGCGCTGTTCGTTCACCAGACTCAGAGTAACCACGCAAACAACAGGAGTTCCCTGCAAGGGAGAGCTGAGCAGCAGTTCAAGCTTCCTCTGTCAACTCTGTTCGTCTGCTGCTCGCTCACCTCTTTTATTGGTGCAGAACAGAATGGGTGTCCAAACAGGATTTCATAACTCATTGTCTTCTGACGTCTTCTCCCATCTTAACAAACTTCTCTAATCTTGACCAACAGGATACATCTGGGTGCTGGGCTTGGTTGTAAGCAGCTTCAGCACCTTTACGAAACACTCTCATGTTCTTCTTTTCTTATCAACATTCCTCAAACACTCAAAATCTACATACAATAGTATTTAAAGATAATACTAATAACAACAATAACAATAATTCTTGTCACAATCCTCCACTGTGTCATCGACATCTGCCGCAAGCTGGACGAGGGCAAGTACCTGATCCTGAATAACCCCAACAAGGTGAGGCCCTGCCCGACCTGAGAAGCTGCCAGCAGGGGGCGCACTGGGAGCTAACGGCTTCATTCTGCGTCCTGCAGCAAGTGATCCGGGTGTACAGCCTGCCCGATGGGACCTTCAGTTCTGATGAAGAAGAGGAGGAGGAGGATGAAGACGAAGAGGAGGAGGAGGAGGAAGGTGAGAACGCTGAACATTTTAAATGGACAAAAATGACATTTTGAACGCGTCACAAAAGCGGAATGTTTTTCATTTCAGACGAGGACAATTGAAGGACTCAGTGACCAGCAGCCTTCATCATCATCGTCACCGGATTTTGCAGCATCAAACCGAGTTCAAACTCATCTGAGGTTTATTTTAATTCTGCAAACGTGAACCATCATCAAACTCCAGATGATTCCTTTCCACCTTGAATAAAACCTGAATTGGCCACCTGAGATTTTTAGTTTCAACTCTTATTTACTTTTTTTTTTTTTTATCTAAAAATCAACTGCAAACATTAAAATGATTCATTTTTCTTTAAACATAATATTTAGTATTTTTCCGACTGACTTTTATTAGTTTTTATTCACAAGATTCCAATATTTTCCAGCACGAACAGCTCAGGAGAATCCTGTCGTATCTGGTCGATCGCGATGATGCTCAACTGTTCTGGGAACCTTTAAAATCAAAGAAAAGGACGTTTAGATTGTGAAATTAATTTATTCATCGTATAACCGAGACATCAGGTAAGAGGACGGGAGGTCGTGGAGCTGGGCGACGCCTGAGGCGGCTCCTCGGAGAGTGAGGTGTCCACTGGTCCCCGTCCCAACCACCCTCCGACAGAACGGATCACCCCGGCGATCACTCGCACCACCAGCTCTTCCTCGTCCTCCAGCATCTTTACATCCACGTTGAAAGAGGCTCGGGTGACACCTCAGTCCGACCCAAGTGGAAAACTGGGTCTCCCGTTCCTGTCAAAGTACATCAAGAGGGCGGTTCTGAAGCAGATCAGTTCCTGTCCAGAGACGACCTCCTTGACCCAAGGGTGGCCCCTCCATGGAAACGGCCCAATTGTCTGGCAGAGACACTCCAAAGGCCCCAACATCTGCTCAGTCTTTGGTTCTCATGTTGCATGTTTCAGGTCAGCCGACGGCTCCTCACCTGCTCACTGGGGTCCCCCAAGGATCGGTACTGGGGCCGCTGCTCTTTGCCGAATACGCAAACTCGCTGGGCAAATCATGATTTATTTATTTTTTATATCACAGCTATGCAGACGACACCTAGCTGTACTTGTCGTTACCCCCGGGAGACCCTTCGGTCTCAGACAAAATCTCAACCACCTCCAGCCTTTGACCTTGCTAAAAGTGAGCTCCTGGTTTTCCTGGTCAACCGATCCATCCATTACAACACTGACATCAACAATGACACCTTGTCTCTTGCTCCTTCCAAGGATGTTGGAATCTTGGAGTCACGCTTGATGATCAGCTGACCTTTTCTGATCATGTAGCCTCATTCAACATCAGACAAATCTGGCCATGCCTAAGCCCACATGCACCCCAGCTGCTGCTACGACCATGGTGATCTCACACGCTGACGACTGCGTGGGACTTCTACCAGGAACATGTGGTGAAGCTGATTTGGTTGGTCTAGAATGTGGTGGTTCGTCTGGTCTTCAAGCAACCAAAGCGGGTCCACATCACCCCACCACTGATGGGGCTTCAATGTTTGTTCTGCTCCCTCCATCTCTACTGTTTACATCCCTCTTCTCTCACTCTCCACAGCTCTGCTGGTAGTTGAAACAGGTAGTTTAGGACTGTAAGCTGGTAGTTTATTCACGTTGGTCTCAGCTCCATGGTGGCTTCATTGTGTCCCTGACTGTACTGAGGACAGAAGGGTCTCTAAATGACAAACTATCAAACAAAAGATGGAATATTTCAGATTTATTTGGAAGATAGACAGACAGTAAAACCTTTCTCATATAGATTAATCACAATTCATAGATCTGAAGAAAAGTTACAAAGAGCTCAACGGCTCCTCACAACAGCAAAACGACTGGACTCACAGACGTGCAAGAAGCTCCAGGAAGGGTCTCAACACAGAAAGGAACAGTCAGGTGTGGACATCGGTAACAGGTAACAGGGACTAAATGTGATAAAGGCTCATCTGAATTCTGCTGCAGGAGGAGAATTATTCAGCTCCTCTTGCAGAACCTCAAATTAACAGAGAAAAGATTTAAGATATCTGGATGGTGATGATTGATGATTGATGCTAAAAACCTGCTTGGGGTTTGGGTCTCCTCAGTGGTTGGGATCTAAAAGGGATCTGGACTCCTCCTCAGAACGGCGGCCAGGATAAAATGGGGTGTCCAGGGCGGCCAGGTGTATCTTCATCCTCTCCTGACCTTCTTTCTGGCTCTCGTAGATCTTCTCCCATGACGTCATCTGTGAGCGCCACAGTGCAGCTCTGGCTGTAAAGAACTTCACCAGCTCGGACTTGCTGCCTTTGGCTAAACTGAGGCCGTCTTTGACGATGAAGAAAACATCGATGCCGACGAACAGAGCGTTGAGTGCAATGAAGCCGGCTCTGGCTGCCCTGGCGAATCCTGCAGCTCCTCGGGCCGCTGCCTGGCCGATATCTGGGATATCTAAGACCAATTTACCTGCTCCTCTAGCTCCCTGCATCACGAACCGACCAACACCTGTGATCAACTCTTCATAATTGAACATTCTAAAAGTAGAAACTGTATCAACAAGTTCCTTAAGTACATCAGCGGTTTTCTCAAGTGAATCCAGCTCTACGGCCACGTTGGCTATCGCTTCAGCAAATTCTTCTAGAGTCGTTCCCTTCATGCCGACTTTTTCCAGACACTCGTAAAGAACTCCTGCATCCTTCATGAAGTCCTCAAGCGTTTTGCTGGCTTTATTTTTTTCCCTCTTGTTTACACCCACCTCGGTGAGGGTGGTGACAATGCTGTTGACTCCACTGGTGACTCCGAGGCTGATCCCAGCTATGGTCAGACCCAGAGACAATCCTGCAGTTACAGGACTCAAAGCCAAGCCCACAATGCTCATCACACCACCAACTGCCCCCACTGAGCTGCCTGCTATGCTGGAGATCCTGGCCCCCTTGTGCATCCTATCCATCTGACCAGTGCTCTCATCCAGTTTATCTAGAAACTCCAACATCCTGTCTCTCCGCTCATCAAACTCCTGGAGGAAGGTCGACGACAGATCGTCCTGAAACATGAACGCAATTCTGAAGTTCTGGTTCAACCTGACGAAGAGAAAAGTAAAGTCAGCCAGGGTGAACGTGCACAGCTGTGAATGCGAACTGTGCTTTCACTTTGAATCGGTGTCTTTTTCTGTGCTTCTAAGCTGATTTCCTGTTGAGGTTTTACCTGATAGAATGTAGCTGTTTGATGTGAGTCAGCATCTCCTGGATGTGGTCTTCAGACAAATCCACCGGCAGCTCTACGTTGGTTTCTGTGCTCCTTGGTGGACGCCAATCACTGAAAGAGCTGTGACGCAGAAACACCATGAAGTTAGCATCATGCTAATGCTCTGAGACACACCGCATATGATCCATCTCTCCATCTGGGTTAGGAGATCTGTTTCAGACTCTGTGGTGCTTCAACTTTGACATTTTTATTTATTTATTTATTTTACCTTTTTTCCATCTTGTCACACATCAGCTGGCTGATGATCATGTATTTGTTCAGCTGGAAGCACAGCACTTCCAAGTTTTGCAGTTGAGGAACAAAGAAGTCGTCTGTGTCCAGCATGAACATCAACCGGAGAGGGCAGGTTTGCTGAGCGGCAGTGATGATGTCCTGAACCAAATCCAGGCTGATCCCAGGGGGAAGGTGCAGCATGTTGTTGTTCTCTCTGAAGATGTGAAGGGAGGTGAAGGCCAGCTTCTCCAAACCATCCAGGAAATCATTAAGTTCCATCAGGCCGTTGAGAGTGGCCTTCAGCACCTCTGCCAGCTCCTCCTCCAGCGCTGCAAACTTCTCCTTCTTGGCTCTTTCTTTGATGTCCAACATCATTTCTATCTCCATCCCCCTCCCCAGGATCCATCTGGAGATCCTGTTAGAGAAGCTTTTCACCGTGTTGATGTGTTTCAGCGTATTTGTGGCGTAGCGACCCAAGACGGCCTGAAGATTTTTTCTGGAAGACAAAAGCAGCATTTCTGAAGGCGACCCAGCAGTTGAGGTCGGTTCTACACAGCAAACAGTCAAACCTTCTCAGTGCATTCATCTCTACTCCAAATTTATTTAAAACATCACACGTGAATTCTTGATCAGCCTGCTTTAAAATCACACGATCAATCAGTAACGTTTATGTTGACTGACTCGGTTCAGCACCAGATCCTGAAAACTTCCTGTTTGAGACTCGTTTAATCCTGCTGAAGGCCCGTAACATCGCCTTCCGATCGGGGGATGCACAAACCTACAGCACAGCCAGAGCTAACCTGAAGCGGGGTATTAAGAAAGCCAAACACGACTACAAGCTGAAGGTAGAAGGGCACTTCTCCAACTCCAACCCCCGATCTATGTGGCAGGGCATTCAGGTCATCAGCAACTACAAGCCCATCAATGCCTCTCCCCCTCAACTGACATCTCCTTCCTCAATGAGCTAAACAACTTCTATGCTCGGTTTGAGAAGGACAATCAAGAACAAGCGAGCAAGGTAGAGCTGACTGTGGCCACCAACCCTTAACTTTCTCTACCACTGATGTCAGAGCGGGACTGAGCAGGATCAATCCACGCAAAGCTGCGGGCCCCGATGGCATCCCTGGACGCGTGCTCAGAACTTGTGCTGCGGAGTTAGCAGGGGTCCTGACGGACTTATTCAATCTATCCCTGGCTCATGCAGTTGTGCCGACCTGCTTCAAATCCACCTCCATCGTGCCAGTACCAAAACATTCCACCCCAGCTTGTGTCAATGACTATCGTCCAGTAGCACTCACTCCTATTAACACAAAGTGCTTAGAGCAGCTGGTCTTGGCACAACTCAAATCCTGTCTCCCCCCAACCCTGGACCCCCATCAGTTTGCCTATCGTAAGAACAGGAGCACAGAAGATGCAGTCTCCACAGCACTGCACTCTGTCCTCTCACACCTGGACAATAAAGACACATACGCCCGAATGCTGTTCATAGACTTCAGTTCAGCATTTAACACTGTCATCCCCTCCAAGCTGATAACCAAACTCAGGGATCTGGGCATCAGCATCTCCATCTGCAACTGGTTACTGGACTTTCTGACCAATAGACCACAACGTGTGCAGTTAGATCATCACTGCTCCCCTACCCTCACTGTAAACACCGGAGTACCACAAGGCTCTGTGATGAGCCCATTCCTCTACTCCCTGTTCACCCACGACTGCAGAGCTCTACATGGTTCCAACACCATCATCAAGTTCGCAGATGACACCACGGTGATTGGCCTCATCAAGGATAACGATAAGTCAGCTTACAGGGAGGAGGTGGACCGCTTAGCTACGTGGTGCCACAACAACAACCTGCTGCTCAACACCAATAAAACTAAAGAACTCGTCCTGGACTTCAGGAGGAAGACGGACCTCCACCCACCCATCCACATCAACGGAGCAGCGGTGGAGCGTGTGTCCAGCTTCAAATTCTTGGGGATCCACCTCTCACAGGACCTCACCTGGACGACTAACTGCTCCAGTTTGGTGAAGAAGGCTCACCAGCGTCTCTTCTTCCTGAGGACTCTGAAGAAACACCACCTCTCTTCAGACATCCTGGTGAACTTCTATCGCTGCACCATCGAGAGCATCCTTACCAGCTGTGTTATGGTCTGGTATGGGAACTGCTCTGCCTCAGACAGGAAGGCATTGCAGAAGGTGGTGAAGACCGCCCAGCGAATAGCTGGAGCTTCTCTTCCTTCCATCGAGGACATATACAGGAGGCGCTGTCACAGGAGGGCCAAGAAGGTCTCTAAAGACTCCTGTCACCCAGCGCATGGACTGTTCACCCTCATGCCCTCTGGGAGGCGCTACAGGAGCCTCCGGACAAAAACCAGCAGGTTCAGAAACAGCTTCTTCCCCACTGCTGTCTCCCTGCTGAACTCCGACCCCTCTCACTTTACCTCCCTTCAGGCACAATAACCCCGTCTGGACTGACTGATTGTACATTCACTCTATTTGCACTATTTACATCTGTTATTTGCACTATTTACATCTGTTATTTGCACTATTTACATCTGTTATTTGCACTATTTACATCCGGTTATTTGCACTGCTTTCCATACTTTGCACATTTTTACCATATTTTATCATTATTGTATAGTTAAAACATTCACATAGTTAAAAACTGCATAAATAACCTCTATTGATCCTGTAGGAAATTCAGCACCATAGTTACAGCCTGTTTATATATTTATCTTGGTTGCAATGACTTTTATATATCCTTTACATATCTGAACTCTGTAAATACAAACATATAGATTGATATCATAAACATATATCATTGTGTGTATATATTGTATATACCCATCACAGTTTTATTCGCTACTTAAGCACTTCTGGTTAGATGCTAACTGCATTTCGTTGCCTTGTACTTGTGACATGTGTAATGACAATAAAGTTGAATCTAATCTAATCTAATCTAATCTAATTTCAGTTTCATTTTGAGTCAAACCCGCAGCAACACACACTTGTACTTCGATCTTTGTGAGGACATTCATGGACATAATCATTAGCCAGGTCCCTACCCGAACCATAACCATCACATCTAAGCTGTGACCCCTGACCCCTGACCTCTACATGAACCCAGTCCTAACCTCAGCCTTAAAATGGGGTCCTAACGTTTGGGCCAACATAGCAGCATATGTCTCAAACACGAAGGAAATATCTAAAATAAAAGTTGTGCGATTGTCATGAACAGTCGCGTCTTGTTTGGTTTGAACGCCTTTTATAAAAGTTTGTTGTCTCGTTCATCTAATGACACTTCATCAATCTGTCATTGCGATAATAAAGCTGCAACAACAATCCAGGTGTTATACGTGCCTTCCTGGTTTTAGTCTTGTTACTGCTCCCTCTTTAACGGCTTCCTTTTAAAGGTATTCTGGTATAAATGCAGTTAAAACAAATGGGATTGAATCGGAATAAAATCGCTCCCCAACGTGCGCAAAAGCTTTTTCAAGTTCTTTGATTCGAAAAAAGAAACGCGGAGCAAATGAAAGTCAGCTTTGGTGGATTCACGGAAGCTTCTGCGAGGTTTGGTTGCGTTTTTAAAGAATCTTTCAGAGAGTTCTGTGTGAGCAGAGTTCACCTGGTGGACTCCATGTTCCTCCTCTGATGGCAGAAGATCCCCTGAAGACCTGACGATCAGATGGGATCAGTGGTCGATCCTAAACCGATCAGGTTTACCTGTCAGCCTGTTTACAAGGGACAGGCCTTTTTACTTTTACTTTCTCTTTCACTCTCTCGCGTGACGCCTCAGCTTCAACACAATTGACCTTCAGATGTTTTCCTCTTTTATTGCATCACGTGACTTTGAGAGCTTCTGCTGGGCGTTTGTCTTTTCCTTTTCTTCCTTTTTATAGTCTCCATCAGTGATGTTTTGTCCACTGACGGATCTCCAAACCGGATCTTTTAAACTTGCTCTTTAGCGCCCCCTCTGGCGACCCTCGGTCAGCACGTGTCTCCAGTGACTGCAGGTAAGAGACTAAAGTCACCCCCATTAGAAAGATTTCATCAGCCACATCTGGATCTGTAGCACCCGGATAAGATCTCTATGGTGAGAAAAGTTTTATTTTAGTTTAATAATCCAGGTTAAACTTTCATATTTGTCATTAGTTTTCGTTTTCAGTTGTGATGTGATGTTTAAACTCCTCCTTCTACAGCTGACTCTGACTGAAAAGCACCTCTCTGAACCTCCCACTACACCTGTAGGGCCTGCACTGCTTCACTGGTGGCCCCTGGGTGCAGCAGACCCACCAAATCCTTCTAACACTGTATTTTCACCCCCTCCTTCATCCACATTTACTGAAGCACCATAATAGGGCCAGGAGATTAGTGTCCCTCCCTGCTTTCCATAGCCATTTCCTCTCCAGCCCCCAGCTCATCCCTAACCACAAAAGATGCCTTTCCTCCCCTTACCAGTCCCTCTTTCCCCAAATCAAATCAATCTTTATTTGTATAGCGTCTTATACAATTAAAATTGTTTCAAGGCGCTTTCAAAAATCCCAGGGCCTGACCCCAACAAGCAACAGTGGCAGGACAAACTCCCCTTTAACAGGAAGAAACCTGGAGCAGGACCAGGCTCATGTAGGAGGAGAGGAGAGGAGAGGAGAGGAGAGGAGAGGAGAGGAGAGGAGAGGAGAGGAGAGGAGAGGAGAGGAGAGGAGAGGAGAGGAGAGGAGAGGAGAGGAGAGGAGAGGAGAGGAGAGGAGAGGAGAGGAGAGGAGAGGAGAGGAGAGGAGAGGAGAGGAGAGGAGAGGAGAGGAGAGGAGAGGGAGACGAGATTTTGATTTTGATTTTTACAAAATACTTTAATTCACAAATTTACACAGGGCCACAAAACGCCCTGTTTAGAAAACCCACAGAACAACAACAATAATAATAATAATAATAATAATAATAATAATAGTAATAATAATAACAATAATAATAGTAATCATAATAACAATAACAATAGTTATAATAATAATGATACCACCAACCACAATAAAAATAGATAAATAAATATTAAGAAATCAACAATACAATACAATTTATCCCACCAGGGGGTGTGCAAAGTGCAAAAGATCCTCTGTCACAGTGCATAAAACATTTCTGTGACACCATATGTCCTGGAATTTGCCGAGGTCGTTCATCATTTTATAAAACCCAAACTCCAACGTCAGCCTGCACCGGACATTACAGCGCCATACAGAGGCGGCCTCACTATCCCCAGTTTTTGAAATTTTGTTCTTCCTGGAGACGTAAATTGCCATTTTTGCCTCACCACAGATAAAATTCAGGAGTTGCCACTTGTTGCGAGCGGCTTTTGAGTTGTAACCTCCGCCAAAAATAAAAGTTCTAATAGAAAAGGTTTCCTTAAAACCATTAAAAACACCCTTCATGACATTAAAAAGTACAGTGAGCCTCTCACACTCACTGTACGCGTGGAACACAGTCTCTCGCCCGGAACAAAACGGGCACTGGTCCGACACAGCAGCGTTCATTCTGGAGAGGAGAGCATTCAAGGCGACAGCCCCATGTAGGATCCTCCACTGGAGGTCCCCGGTCCTTTTCTTCAGGGGCGGCTTGTAAAGGACCCTCCAGCAGGGGCGGGCTCCATCCCCTCCCAGTCGATCTGCCCACACGCTGGTGCTCCTGTTCGACAGTCCTCTCCTGTTTAGTACCCTCACACAGTCGTTGTATAGGGTCT
This sequence comes from Takifugu rubripes, assembly GCF_901000725.2. Lineage (NCBI taxonomy): Eukaryota > Metazoa > Chordata > Actinopteri > Tetraodontiformes > Tetraodontidae > Takifugu > Takifugu rubripes. The sequence goes on from NC_042289.1 coordinate 13,864,372, forward strand.
TCTTATCGACTGCTACCAGGGAGAAGGTCTTTGCTGGTCTGAGGAGAGGACCGTCTAGATTCCCGAGGTGGGCAGCTAGCCTGATCTCCGGGAAGGGGTCCTCGCTGTCGGGTTCGGTCCCCTGGCCGTAGTCCTCAAGAATACGCCTCTCTCTCGTGCTGAGTCTGTTCCTCCATAGCCGAAGCACCCCCTCAGCTGCCTGGGTAGAGCGGATGCCTAACAGGGAACCCACTGCCTCCGCGCCCATTAGGTCTGGCCCTGCACTACGTGCTGGAGGAGTAGGGTCCGGGTCCGCCACAGTGCAGCCGTCAGCCTCGGCGGGGCTTCGGCCGAGACATCCAGCCTGGCTCCGTGCACCGTGGGTTCCCTTAGCAGCCAATACAGAGATTCAGAGCTGGTTCTTTTCTCAACTTTAAAAAGGGCCCATGCCTTAACAACACTCTGATAAAATGGAGGTAGCCCATTTAACTTTGCAAATTTAAAGTCAGTTAAAAACAGAGCATCATCCAGCCCCAAGTTACTCACCCGTCTGAAGACACATCTGGCCACATCTCTCCACATTAGGTCCGCTGGCCCTGTTAAAACCCTCTGTACAAACTGTATTCTAAAAGCGGCGGTCCTGCTGGCCAGGTGGATGAGGCCCTGTCCTCCCTCCTCTCTGGGCAAGTACAACACCCCCTGCTGGACCCAATGCATGCCATCCCAAAAGAAGGCCAGAACTCTTGTTTGCAGTTGTGCTAGTAGCCCCGAGGGTGGCTCCATGCAACTGAGCCGGTGCCAGAGCACAGAGGCCACCAGGTTATTGAGGACAAGAGTTCTGCCTCTGTACGACATGCGGGGGAGGAGCCATTTCCATTTTTGAATTTTTCCGTCTGCCTTTTCCAACGTGTCGAGCCAATTTTTCTTTTCAGTTTCTTCATCTCCAATAAAAACACCGAGGTACTTTAGGCCGTCCCTCCGCCAGGCGAGGTCCTGGGGAAGGACCGGCAGACCATTTGTCCACCTGCCAACGGCCAGGGCCTCACTCTTCTGCCAGTTGACCCTGGCCGCGGACAGGCGGTTGAATAAAACTCTTTAGACTTTAGATAAAACATCTACGTCCCTCTGGCTGCGCACCATTACTATTAGATCATCTGCGTAGGCAGATAAAACAATTTTTCTGTAAAAGGACGGTAAAAACAGGCCATCCACGTTTGCACGGATCCTAGAGAGAAGGGGTTCGAGGGAGAGAGCGTAGAGCATTCCAGAGAGGGCACAGCCCTGCCGGACGCCTCTACGCACTCTGAAGGGAGCACACAGGCTGCCATTGAACTTCAGCATACTCGTAATGTCACAGTACAGGACGCGGATCATCGCTATAAAGCCAGGGCTGAACTTGAACCTCTCCATCACCTTCCAGAGGAACTGGTGTTCAACCCGGTCAAAAGCCTTTTCCTGGTCTAGCGAAATGAGACCAGTATCAACGTCCAGTGATCTGGAGACTGTGAGGGTGAAGTTTTGATCACCCGCGCTGTTCGTTCACCAGACTCAGAGTAACCACGCAAACAACAGGAGTTCCCTGCAAGGGAGAGCTGAGCAGCAGTTCAAGCTTCCTCTGTCAACTCTGTTCGTCTGCTGCTCGCTCACCTCTTTTATTGGTGCAAACAGAATGGGTGTCCCAACAGGATTTCATAACTCATTGTCTTCTGACATCTTTACAAACTTCTCTAATCCTGACCAACAGGATACATCTGGGTGCTGAGCTTGGTTGTCAGCAGCTTCAGCACCTTTACGAAACACCCTCATGTTCTTCTTTTCTTATCAACATTCGTCAAACACTCAAAATCTACATACAATAGCATTTAAAGATAATACTAATAACAACAATAACAATAATTCTTGTCACATTTCCCTCCTGTTTATCGTTAAATGCGTCTAGATTTTCATCATCAGTATCACATCTTTACATTTTCATGAAATTTCAATGCATTACGTCATTTTCCTAGAAACAGCTGTTCAACATGTGTACGGCTGTGTTTTAACAAATAGCACATTGTGAACAAATTTTTTTTTGAGTATGTATGAAATCCTATAGTGTAATAATGTTCATTAACCATCTGTACCATCCCTCCTGTTGAGACATGGCATGGCCCATGGCTCACTAATGCTGCCCATTTATGCATATTCCGGGGAAGGATTGGCTTGTTTCCTATGGTTAACAGTCCTTTATCATCCAGTTTGGCTCCTCGCTTCTTCCACGTGGCCTTTTCCTTTTCTGGAGCACTTTGTTGCATTTCTTTTAGAATATCATTATCTGCAGGTTCTAGGCTAAATGATTCTTCCTCATCATTATCAAGAAGTGTGTTGTTATTTGCTGCAGCCTTTGCGGCTCTGTCAGCAAAGGCATTGCCTTGTGAGACTGCGTCTGTGTTGTTAGTGTGTGCAGTGCATTTACATACAGCTATTTTACGTGGCTGCTGTACTGCTGCCAATAACTTTTTTAACAGTTCTGCATGCATGACCGGTTTGCCTGTCGACGTTTTCATCCCTCTCAAATTCCATTGTTGAGCAAACACAAACAACGTGGAAAATGCATATTGATAGACAGACAGTAAAACCTTTCTCATATAGATTAATCACAATTCATAGATCTGAAGAAAAGTTACAAAGAGCTCAACGGCTCCTCACAACAGCAAAACGACTGGACTCACAGACGTGCAAGAAGCTCCAGGAAGGGTCTCAACACAGAAAGGAACAGTCAGGTGTGGACATCGGTAACAGGTAACAGGGACTAAATGTGATAAAGGCTCATCTGAATTCTGCTGCAGGAGGAGAATTATTCAGCTCCTCTTGCAGAACCTCAAATTAACAGAGAAAAGATTTAAGATATCTGGATGGTGATGATTGATGATTGATGCTAAAAACCTGCTTGGGGTTTGGGTCTCCTCAGTGGTTGGGATCTAAAAGGGATCTGGACTCCTCCTCAGAACGGCGGCCAGGATAAAATGGGGTGTCCAGGGCGGCCAGGTGTATCTTCATCCTCTCCTGACCTTCTTTCTGGCTCTCGTAGATCTTCTCCCATGACGTCATCTGTGAGCGCCACAGTGCAGCTCTGGCTGTAAAGAACTTCACCAGCTCGGACTTGCTGCCTTTGGCTAAACTGAGGCCGTCTTTGACGATGAAGAAAACATCGATGCCGACGAACAGAGCGTTGAGTGCAATGAAGCCGGCTCTGGCTGCCCTGGCGAATCCTGCAGCTCCTCGGGCCGCTGCCTGGCCGATATCTGGGATATCTAAGACCAATTTACCTGCTCCTCTAGCTCCCTGCATCACGAACCGACCAACACCTGTGATCAACTCTTCATAATTGAACATTCTAAAAGTAGAAACTGTATCAACAAGTTCCTTAAGTACATCAGCGGTTTTCTCAAGTGAATCCAGCTCTACGGCCACGTTGGCTATCGCTTCAGCAAATTCTTCTAGAGTCGTTCCCTTCATGCCGACTTTTTCCAGACACTCGTAAAGAACTCCTGCATCCTTCATGAAGTCCTCAAGCGTTTTGCTGGCTTTATTTTTTTCCCTCTTGTTTACACCCACCTCGGTGAGGGTGGTGACAATGCTGTTGACTCCACTGGTGACTCCGAGGCTGATCCCAGCTATGGTCAGACCCAGAGACAATCCTGCAGTTACAGGACTCAAAGCCAAGCCCACAATGCTCATCACACCACCAACTGCCCCCACTGAGCTGCCTGCTATGCTGGAGATCCTGGCCCCCTTGTGCATCCTATCCATCTGACCAGTGCTCTCATCCAGTTTATCTAGAAACTCCAACATCCTGTCTCTCCGCTCATCAAACTCCTGGAGGAAGGTCGACGACAGATCGTCCTGAAACATGAACGCAATTCTGAAGTTCTGGTTCAACCTGACGAAGAGAAAAGTAAAGTCAGCCAGGGTGAACGTGCACAGCTGTGAATGCGAACTGTGCTTTCACTTTGAATCGGTGTCTTTTTCTGTGCTTCTAAGCTGATTTCCTGTTGAGGTTTTACCTGATAGAATGTAGCTGTTTGATGTGAGTCAGCATCTCCTGGATGTGGTCTTCAGACAAATCCACCGGCAGCTCTACGTTGGTTTCTGTGCTCCTTGGTGGACGCCAATCACTGAAAGAGCTGTGACGCAGAAACACCATGAAGTTAGCATCATGCTAATGCTCTGAGACACACCGCATATGATCCATCTCTCCATCTGGGTTAGGAGATCTGTTTCAGACTCTGTGGTGCTTCAACTTTGACATTTTTATTTATTTATTTATTTTACCTTTTTTCCATCTTGTCACACATCAGCTGGCTGATGATCATGTATTTGTTCAGCTGGAAGCACAGCACTTCCAAGTTTTGCAGTTGAGGAACAAAGAAGTCGTCTGTGTCCAGCATGAACATCAACCGGAGAGGGCAGGTTTGCTGAGCGGCAGTGATGATGTCCTGAACCAAATCCAGGCTGATCCCAGGGGGAAGGTGCAGCATGTTGTTGTTCTCTCTGAAGATGTGAAGGGAGGTGAAGGCCAGCTTCTCCAAACCATCCAGGAAATCATTAAGTTCCATCAGGCCGTTGAGAGTGGCCTTCAGCACCTCTGCCAGCTCCTCCTCCAGCGCTGCAAACTTCTCCTTCTTGGCTCTTTCTTTGATGTCCAACATCATTTCTATCTCCATCCCCCTCCCCAGGATCCATCTGGAGATCCTGTTAGAGAAGCTTTTCACCGTGTTGATGTGTTTCAGCGTATTTGTGGCGTAGCGACCCAAGACGGCCTGAAGATTTTTTCTGGAAGACAAAAGCAGCATTTCTGAAGGCGACCCAGCAGTTGAGGTCGGTTCTACACAGCAAACAGTCAAACCTTCTCAGTGCATTCATCTCTACTCCAAATTTATTTAAAACATCACACGTGAATTCTTGATCAGCCTGCTTTAAAATCACACGATCAATCAGTAACGTTTATGTTGACTGACTCGGTTCAGCACCAGATCCTGAAAACTTCCTGTTTGAGACTCGTTTAATCCTGCTGAAGGCCCGTAACATCGCCTTCCGATCGGGGGATGCACAAACCTACAGCACAGCCAGAGCTAACCTGAAGCGGGGTATTAAGAAAGCCAAACACGACTACAAGCTGAAGGTAGAAGGGCACTTCTCCAACTCCAACCCCCGATCTATGTGGCAGGGCATTCAGGTCATCAGCAACTACAAGCCCATCAATGCCTCTCCCCCTCAACTGACATCTCCTTCCTCAATGAGCTAAACAACTTCTATGCTCGGTTTGAGAAGGACAATCAAGAACAAGCGAGCAAGGTAGAGCTGACTGTGGCCACCAACCCTTAACTTTCTCTACCACTGATGTCAGAGCGGGACTGAGCAGGATCAATCCACGCAAAGCTGCGGGCCCCGATGGCATCCCTGGACGCGTGCTCAGAACTTGTGCTGCGGAGTTAGCAGGGGTCCTGACGGACTTATTCAATCTATCCCTGGCTCATGCAGTTGTGCCGACCTGCTTCAAATCCACCTCCATCGTGCCAGTACCAAAACATTCCACCCCAGCTTGTGTCAATGACTATCGTCCAGTAGCACTCACTCCTATTAACACAAAGTGCTTAGAGCAGCTGGTCTTGGCACAACTCAAATCCTGTCTCCCCCCAACCCTGGACCCCCATCAGTTTGCCTATCGTAAGAACAGGAGCACAGAAGATGCAGTCTCCACAGCACTGCACTCTGTCCTCTCACACCTGGACAATAAAGACACATACGCCCGAATGCTGTTCATAGACTTCAGTTCAGCATTTAACACTGTCATCCCCTCCAAGCTGATAACCAAACTCAGGGATCTGGGCATCAGCATCTCCATCTGCAACTGGTTACTGGACTTTCTGACCAATAGACCACAACGTGTGCAGTTAGATCATCACTGCTCCCCTACCCTCACTGTAAACACCGGAGTACCACAAGGCTCTGTGATGAGCCCATTCCTCTACTCCCTGTTCACCCACGACTGCAGAGCTCTACATGGTTCCAACACCATCATCAAGTTCGCAGATGACACCACGGTGATTGGCCTCATCAAGGATAACGATAAGTCAGCTTACAGGGAGGAGGTGGACCGCTTAGCTACGTGGTGCCACAACAACAACCTGCTGCTCAACACCAATAAAACTAAAGAACTCGTCCTGGACTTCAGGAGGAAGACGGACCTCCACCCACCCATCCACATCAACGGAGCAGCGGTGGAGCGTGTGTCCAGCTTCAAATTCTTGGGGATCCACCTCTCACAGGACCTCACCTGGACGACTAACTGCTCCAGTTTGGTGAAGAAGGCTCACCAGCGTCTCTTCTTCCTGAGGACTCTGAAGAAACACCACCTCTCTTCAGACATCCTGGTGAACTTCTATCGCTGCACCATCGAGAGCATCCTTACCAGCTGTGTTATGGTCTGGTATGGGAACTGCTCTGCCTCAGACAGGAAGGCATTGCAGAAGGTGGTGAAGACCGCCCAGCGAATAGCTGGAGCTTCTCTTCCTTCCATCGAGGACATATACAGGAGGCGCTGTCACAGGAGGGCCAAGAAGGTCTCTAAAGACTCCTGTCACCCAGCGCATGGACTGTTCACCCTCATGCCCTCTGGGAGGCGCTACAGGAGCCTCCGGACAAAAACCAGCAGGTTCAGAAACAGCTTCTTCCCCACTGCTGTCTCCCTGCTGAACTCCGACCCCTCTCACTTTACCTCCCTTCAGGCACAATAACCCCGTCTGGACTGACTGATTGTACATTCACTCTATTTGCACTATTTACATCTGTTATTTGCACTATTTACATCTGTTATTTGCACTATTTACATCTGTTATTTGCACTATTTACATCCGGTTATTTGCACTGCTTTCCATACTTTGCACATTTTTACCATATTTTATCATTATTGTATAGTTAAAACATTCACATAGTTAAAAACTGCATAAATAACCTCTATTGATCCTGTAGGAAATTCAGCACCATAGTTACAGCCTGTTTATATATTTATCTTGGTTGCAATGACTTTTATATATCCTTTACATATCTGAACTCTGTAAATACAAACATATAGATTGATATCATAAACATATATCATTGTGTGTATATATTGTATATACCCATCACAGTTTTATTCGCTACTTAAGCACTTCTGGTTAGATGCTAACTGCATTTCGTTGCCTTGTACTTGTGACATGTGTAATGACAATAAAGTTGAATCTAATCTAATCTAATCTAATCTAATTTCAGTTTCATTTTGAGTCAAACCCGCAGCAACACACACTTGTACTTCGATCTTTGTGAGGACATTCATGGACATAATCATTAGCCAGGTCCCTACCCGAACCATAACCATCACATCTAAGCTGTGACCCCTGACCCCTGACCTCTACATGAACCCAGTCCTAACCTCAGCCTTAAAATGGGGTCCTAACGTTTGGGCCAACATAGCAGCATATGTCTCAAACACGAAGGAAATATCTAAAATAAAAGTTGTGCGATTGTCATGAACAGTCGCGTCTTGTTTGGTTTGAACGCCTTTTATAAAAGTTTGTTGTCTCGTTCATCTAATGACACTTCATCAATCTGTCATTGCGATAATAAAGCTGCAACAACAATCCAGGTGTTATACGTGCCTTCCTGGTTTTAGTCTTGTTACTGCTCCCTCTTTAACGGCTTCCTTTTAAAGGTATTCTGGTATAAATGCAGTTAAAACAAATGGGATTGAATCGGAATAAAATCGCTCCCCAACGTGCGCAAAAGCTTTTTCAAGTTCTTTGATTCGAAAAAAGAAACGCGGAGCAAATGAAAGTCAGCTTTGGTGGATTCACGGAAGCTTCTGCGAGGTTTGGTTGCGTTTTTAAAGAATCTTTCAGAGAGTTCTGTGTGAGCAGAGTTCACCTGGTGGACTCCATGTTCCTCCTCTGATGGCAGAAGATCCCCTGAAGACCTGACGATCAGATGGGATCAGTGGTCGATCCTAAACCGATCAGGTTTACCTGTCAGCCTGTTTACAAGGGACAGGCCTTTTTACTTTTACTTTCTCTTTCACTCTCTCGCGTGACGCCTCAGCTTCAACACAATTGACCTTCAGATGTTTTCCTCTTTTATTGCATCACGTGACTTTGAGAGCTTCTGCTGGGCGTTTGTCTTTTCCTTTTCTTCCTTTTTATAGTCTCCATCAGTGATGTTTTGTCCACTGACGGATCTCCAAACCGGATCTTTTAAACTTGCTCTTTAGCGCCCCCTCTGGCGACCCTCGGTCAGCACGTGTCTCCAGTGACTGCAGGTAAGAGACTAAAGTCACCCCCATTAGAAAGATTTCATCAGCCACATCTGGATCTGTAGCACCCGGATAAGATCTCTATGGTGAGAAAAGTTTTATTTTAGTTTAATAATCCAGGTTAAACTTTCATATTTGTCATTAGTTTTCGTTTTCAGTTGTGATGTGATGTTTAAACTCCTCCTTCTACAGCTGACTCTGACTGAAAAGCACCTCTCTGAACCTCCCACTACACCTGTAGGGCCTGCACTGCTTCACTGGTGGCCCCTGGGTGCAGCAGACCCACCAAATCCTTCTAACACTGTATTTTCACCCCCTCCTTCATCCACATTTACTGAAGCACCATAATAGGGCCAGGAGATTAGTGTCCCTCCCTGCTTTCCATAGCCATTTCCTCTCCAGCCCCCAGCTCATCCCTAACCACAAAAGATGCCTTTCCTCCCCTTACCAGTCCCTCTTTCCCCAAATCAAATCAATCTTTATTTGTATAGCGTCTTATACAATTAAAATTGTTTCAAGGCGCTTTCAAAAATCCCAGGGCCTGACCCCAACAAGCAACAGTGGCAGGACAAACTCCCCTTTAACAGGAAGAAACCTGGAGCAGGACCAGGCTCATGTAGGAGGAGAGGAGAGGAGAGGAGAGGAGAGGAGAGGAGAGGAGAGGAGAGGAGAGGAGAGGAGAGGAGAGGAGGAGAGGAGAGGAGAGGAGAGGAGAGGAGAGGAGAGGAGAGGAGAGGAGAGGAGAGGAGAGGAGAGGAGAGGAGAGGAGAGGAGAGGAGAGGAGAGGAGAGGAGAGGGAGACGAGATTTTGATTTTGATTTTTACAAAATACTTTAATTCACAAATTTACACAGGGCCACAAAACGCCCTGTTTAGAAAACCCACAGAACAACAACAATAATAATAATAATAATAATAATAATAATAGTAATAATAATAACAATAATAATAGTAATCATAATAACAATAACAATAGTTATAATAATAATGATACCACCAACCACAATAAAAATAGATAAATAAATATTAAGAAATCAACAATACAATACAATTTATCCCACCAGGGGGTGTGCAAAGTGCAAAAGATCCTCTGTCACAGTGCATAAAACATTTCTGTGACACCATATGTCCTGGAATTTGCCGAGGTCGTTCATCATTTTATAAAACCCAAACTCCAACGTCAGCCTGCACCGGACATTACAGCGCCATACAGAGGCGGCCTCACTATCCCCAGTTTTTGAAATTTTGTTCTTCCTGGAGACGTAAATTGCCATTTTTGCCTCACCACAGATAAAATTCAGGAGTTGCCACTTGTTGCGAGCGGCTTTTGAGTTGTAACCTCCGCCAAAAATAAAAGTTCTAATAGAAAAGGTTTCCTTAAAACCATTAAAAACACCCTTCATGACATTAAAAAGTACAGTGAGCCTCTCACACTCACTGTACGCGTGGAACACAGTCTCTCGCCCGGAACAAAACGGGCACTGGTCCGACACAGCAGCGTTCATTCTGGAGAGGAGAGCATTCAAGGCGACAGCCCCATGTAGGATCCTCCACTGGAGGTCCCCGGTCCTTTTCTTCAGGGGCGGCTTGTAAAGGACCCTCCAGCAGGGGCGGGCTCCATCCCCTCCCAGTCGATCTGCCCACACGCTGGTGCTCCTGTTCGACAGTCCTCTCCTGTTTAGTACCCTCACACAGTCGTTGTATAGGGTCTTCTTATCGACTGCTACCAGGGAGAAGGTCTTTGCTGGTCTGAGGAGAGGACCGTCTAGATTCCCGAGGTGGGCAGCTAGCCTGATCTCCGGGAAGGGGTCCTCGCTGTCGGGTTCGGTCCCCTGGCCGTAGTCCTCAAGAATACGCCTCTCTCTCGTGCTGAGTCTGTTCCTCCATAGCCGAAGCACCCCCTCAGCTGCCTGGGTAGAGCGGATGCCTAACAGGGAACCCACTGCCTCCGCGCCCATTAGGTCTGGCCCTGCACTACGTGCTGGAGGAGTAGGGTCCGGGTCCGCCACAGTGCAGCCGTCAGCCTCGGCGGGGCTTCGGCCGAGACATCCAGCCTGGCTCCGTGCACCGTGGGTTCCCTTAGCAGCCAATACAGAGATTCAGAGCTGGTTCTTTTCTCAACTTTAAAAAGGGCCCATGCCTTAACAACACTCTGATAAAATGGAGGTAGCCCATTTAACTTTGCAAATTTAAAGTCAGTTAAAAACAGAGCATCATCCAGCCCCAAGTTACTCACCCGTCTGAAGACACATCTGGCCACATCTCTCCACATTAGGTCCGCTGGCCCTGTTAAAACCCTCTGTACAAACTGTATTCTAAAAGCGGCGGTCCTGCTGGCCAGGTGGATGAGGCCCTGTCCTCCCTCCTCTCTGGGCAAGTACAACACCCCCTGCTGGACCCAATGCATGCCATCCCAAAAGAAGGCCAGAACTCTTGTTTGCAGTTGTGCTAGTAGCCCCGAGGGTGGCTCCATGCAACTGAGCCGGTGCCAGAGCACAGAGGCCACCAGGTTATTGAGGACAAGAGTTCTGCCTCTGTACGACATGCGGGGGAGGAGCCATTTCCATTTTTGAATTTTTCCGTCTGCCTTTTCCAACGTGTCGAGCCAATTTTTCTTTTCAGTTTCTTCATCTCCAATAAAAACACCGAGGTACTTTAGGCCGTCCCTCCGCCAGGCGAGGTCCTGGGGAAGGACCGGCAGACCATTTGTCCACCTGCCAACGGCCAGGGCCTCACTCTTCTGCCAGTTGACCCTGGCCGCGGACAGGCGGTTGAATAAAACTCTTTAGACTTTAGATAAAACATCTACGTCCCTCTGGCTGCGCACCATTACTATTAGATCATCTGCGTAGGCAGATAAAACAATTTTTCTGTAAAAGGACGGTAAAAACAGGCCATCCACGTTTGCACGGATCCTAGAGAGAAGGGGTTCGAGGGAGAGAGCGTAGAGCATTCCAGAGAGGGCACAGCCCTGCCGGACGCCTCTACGCACTCTGAAGGGAGCACACAGGCTGCCATTGAACTTCAGCATACTCGTAATGTCACAGTACAGGACGCGGATCATCGCTATAAAGCCAGGGCTGAACTTGAACCTCTCCATCACCTTCCAGAGGAACTGGTGTTCAACCCGGTCAAAAGCCTTTTCCTGGTCTAGCGAAATGAGACCAGTATCAACGTCCAGTGATCTGGAGACTGTGAGGGTGAAGTTTTGATCACCCGCGCTGTTCGTTCACCAGACTCAGAGTAACCACGCAAACAACAGGAGTTCCCTGCAAGGGAGAGCTGAGCAGCAGTTCAAGCTTCCTCTGTCAACTCTGTTCGTCTGCTGCTCGCTCACCTCTTTTATTGGTGCAAACAGAATGGGTGTCCCAACAGGATTTCATAACTCATTGTCTTCTGACATCTTTACAAACTTCTCTAATCCTGACCAACAGGATACATCTGGGTGCTGAGCTTGGTTGTCAGCAGCTTCAGCACCTTTACGAAACACCCTCATGTTCTTCTTTTCTTATCAACATTCGTCAAACACTCAAAATCTACATACAATAGCATTTAAAGATAATACTAATAACAACAATAACAATAATTCTTGTCACATTTCCCTCCTGTTTATCGTTAAATGCGTCTAGATTTTCATCATCAGTATCACATCTTTACATTTTCATGAAATTTCAATGCATTACGTCATTTTCCTAGAAACAGCTGTTCAACATGTGTACGGCTGTGTTTTAACAAATAGCACATTGTGAACAAATTTTTTTTTGAGTATGTATGAAATCCTATAGTGTAATAATGTTCATTAACCATCTGTACCATCCCTCCTGTTGAGACATGGCATGGCCCATGGCTCACTAATGCTGCCCATTTATGCATATTCCGGGGAAGGATTGGCTTGTTTCCTATGGTTAACAGTCCTTTATCATCCAGTTTGGCTCCTCGCTTCTTCCACGTGGCCTTTTCCTTTTCTGGAGCACTTTGTTGCATTTCTTTTAGAATATCATTATCTGCAGGTTCTAGGCTAAATGATTCTTCCTCATCATTATCAAGAAGTGTGTTGTTATTTGCTGCAGCCTTTGCGGCTCTGTCAGCAAAGGCATTGCCTTGTGAGACTGCGTCTGTGTTGTTAGTGTGTGCAGTGCATTTACATACAGCTATTTTACGTGGCTGCTGTACTGCTGCCAATAACTTTTTTAACAGTTCTGCATGCATGACCGGTTTGCCTGTCGACGTTTTCATCCCTCTCAAATTCCATTGTTGAGCAAACACAAACAACGTGGAAAATGCATATTGATAGACAGACAGTAAAACCTTTCTCATATAGATTAATCACAATTCATAGATCTGAAGAAAAGTTACAAAGAGCTCAACGGCTCCTCACAACAGCAAAACGACTGGACTCACAGACGTGCAAGAAGCTCCAGGAAGGGTCTCAACACAGAAAGGAACAGTCAGGTGTGGACATCGGTAACAGGTAACAGGGACTAAATGTGATAAAGGCTCATCTGAATTCTGCTGCAGGAGGAGAATTATTCAGCTCCTCTTGCAGAACCTCAAATTAACAGAGAAAAGATTTAAGATATCTGGATGGTGATGATTGATGATTGATGCTAAAAACCTGCTTGGGGTTTGGGTCTCCTCAGTGGTTGGGATCTAAAAGGGATCTGGACTCCTCCTCAGAACGGCGGCCAGGATAAAATGGGGTGTCCAGGGCGGCCAGGTGTATCTTCATCCTCTCCTGACCTTCTTTCTGGCTCTCGTAGATCTTCTCCCATGACGTCATCTGTGAGCGCCACAGTGCAGCTCTGGCTGTAAAGAACTTCACCAGCTCGGACTTGCTGCCTTTGGCTAAACTGAGGCCGTCTTTGACGATGAAGAAAACATCGATGCCGACGAACAGAGCGTTGAGTGCAATGAAGCCGGCTCTGGCTGCCCTGGCGAATCCTGCAGCTCCTCGGGCCGCTGCCTGGCCGATATCTGGGATATCTAAGACCAATTTACCTGCTCCTCTAGCTCCCTGCATCACGAACCGACCAACACCTGTGATCAACTCTTCATAATTGAACATTCTAAAAGTAGAAACTGTATCAACAAGTTCCTTAAGTACATCAGCGGTTTTCTCAAGTGAATCCAGCTCTACGGCCACGTTGGCTATCGCTTCAGCAAATTCTTCTAGAGTCGTTCCCTTCATGCCGACTTTTTCCAGACACTCGTAAAGAACTCCTGCATCCTTCATGAAGTCCTCAAGCGTTTTGCTGGCTTTATTTTTTTCCCTCTTGTTTACACCCACCTCGGTGAGGGTGGTGACAATGCTGTTGACTCCACTGGTGACTCCGAGGCTGATCCCAGCTATGGTCAGACCCAGAGACAATCCTGCAGTTACAGGACTCAAAGCCAAGCCCACAATGCTCATCACACCACCAACTGCCCCCACTGAGCTGCCTGCTATGCTGGAGATCCTGGCCCCCTTGTGCATCCTATCCATCTGACCAGTGCTCTCATCCAGTTTATCTAGAAACTCCAACATCCTGTCTCTCCGCTCATCAAACTCCTGGAGGAAGGTCGACGACAGATCGTCCTGAAACATGAACGCAATTCTGAAGTTCTGGTTCAACCTGACGAAGAGAAAAGTAAAGTCAGCCAGGGTGAACGTGCACAGCTGTGAATGCGAACTGTGCTTTCACTTTGAATCGGTGTCTTTTTCTGTGCTTCTAAGCTGATTTCCTGTTGAGGTTTTACCTGATAGAATGTAGCTGTTTGATGTGAGTCAGCATCTCCTGGATGTGGTCTTCAGACAAATCCACCGGCAGCTCTACGTTGGTTTCTGTGCTCCTTGGTGGACGCCAATCACTGAAAGAGCTGTGACGCAGAAACACCATGAAGTTAGCATCATGCTAATGCTCTGAGACACACCGCATATGATCCATCTCTCCATCTGGGTTAGGAGATCTGTTTCAGACTCTGTGGTGCTTCAACTTTGACATTTTTATTTATTTATTTATTTTACCTTTTTTCCATCTTGTCACACATCAGCTGGCTGATGATCATGTATTTGTTCAGCTGGAAGCACAGCACTTCCAAGTTTTGCAGTTGAGGAACAAAGAAGTCGTCTGTGTCCAGCATGAACATCAACCGGAGAGGGCAGGTTTGCTGAGCGGCAGTGATGATGTCCTGAACCAAATCCAGGCTGATCCCAGGGGGAAGGTGCAGCATGTTGTTGTTCTCTCTGAAGATGTGAAGGGAGGTGAAGGCCAGCTTCTCCAAACCATCCAGGAAATCATTAAGTTCCATCAGGCCGTTGAGAGTGGCCTTCAGCACCTCTGCCAGCTCCTCCTCCAGCGCTGCAAACTTCTCCTTCTTGGCTCTTTCTTTGATGTCCAACATCATTTCTATCTCCATCCCCCTCCCCAGGATCCATCTGGAGATCCTGTTAGAGAAGCTTTTCACCGTGTTGATGTGTTTCAGCGTATTTGTGGCGTAGCGACCCAAGACGGCCTGAAGATTTTTTCTGGAAGACAAAAGCAGCATTTCTGAAGGCGACCCAGCAGTTGAGGTCGGTTCTACACAGCAAACAGTCAAACCTTCTCAGTGCATTCATCTCTACTCCAAATTTATTTAAAACATCACACGTGAATTCTTGATCAGCCTGCTTTAAAATCACACGATCAATCAGTAACGTTTATGTTGACTGACTCGGTTCAGCACCAGATCCTGAAAACTTCCTGTTTGAGACTCGTTTAATCCTGCTGAAGGCCCGTAACATCGCCTTCCGATCGGGGGATGCACAAACCTACAGCACAGCCAGAGCTAACCTGAAGCGGGGTATTAAGAAAGCCAAACACGACTACAAGCTGAAGGTAGAAGGGCACTTCTCCAACTCCAACCCCCGATCTATGTGGCAGGGCATTCAGGTCATCAGCAACTACAAGCCCATCAATGCCTCTCCCCCTCAACTGACATCTCCTTCCTCAATGAGCTAAACAACTTCTATGCTCGGTTTGAGAAGGACAATCAAGAACAAGCGAGCAAGGTAGAGCTGACTGTGGCCACCAACCCTTAACTTTCTCTACCACTGATGTCAGAGCGGGACTGAGCAGGATCAATCCACGCAAAGCTGCGGGCCCCGATGGCATCCCTGGACGCGTGCTCAGAACTTGTGCTGCGGAGTTAGCAGGGGTCCTGACGGACTTATTCAATCTATCCCTGGCTCATGCAGTTGTGCCGACCTGCTTCAAATCCACCTCCATCGTGCCAGTACCAAAACATTCCACCCCAGCTTGTGTCAATGACTATCGTCCAGTAGCACTCACTCCTATTAACACAAAGTGCTTAGAGCAGCTGGTCTTGGCACAACTCAAATCCTGTCTCCCCCCAACCCTGGACCCCCATCAGTTTGCCTATCGTAAGAACAGGAGCACAGAAGATGCAGTCTCCACAGCACTGCACTCTGTCCTCTCACACCTGGACAATAAAGACACATACGCCCGAATGCTGTTCATAGACTTCAGTTCAGCATTTAACACTGTCATCCCCTCCAAGCTGATAACCAAACTCAGGGATCTGGGCATCAGCATCTCCATCTGCAACTGGTTACTGGACTTTCTGACCAATAGACCACAACGTGTGCAGTTAGATCATCACTGCTCCCCTACCCTCACTGTAAACACCGGAGTACCACAAGGCTCTGTGATGAGCCCATTCCTCTACTCCCTGTTCACCCACGACTGCAGAGCTCTACATGGTTCCAACACCATCATCAAGTTCGCAGATGACACCACGGTGATTGGCCTCATCAAGGATAACGATAAGTCAGCTTACAGGGAGGAGGTGGACCGCTTAGCTACGTGGTGCCACAACAACAACCTGCTGCTCAACACCAATAAAACTAAAGAACTCGTCCTGGACTTCAGGAGGAAGACGGACCTCCACCCACCCATCCACATCAACGGAGCAGCGGTGGAGCGTGTGTCCAGCTTCAAATTCTTGGGGATCCACCTCTCACAGGACCTCACCTGGACGACTAACTGCTCCAGTTTGGTGAAGAAGGCTCACCAGCGTCTCTTCTTCCTGAGGACTCTGAAGAAACACCACCTCTCTTCAGACATCCTGGTGAACTTCTATCGCTGCACCATCGAGAGCATCCTTACCAGCTGTGTTATGGTCTGGTATGGGAACTGCTCTGCCTCAGACAGGAAGGCATTGCAGAAGGTGGTGAAGACCGCCCAGCGAATAGCTGGAGCTTCTCTTCCTTCCATCGAGGACATATACAGGAGGCGCTGTCACAGGAGGGCCAAGAAGGTCTCTAAAGACTCCTGTCACCCAGCGCATGGACTGTTCACCCTCATGCCCTCTGGGAGGCGCTACAGGAGCCTCCGGACAAAAACCAGCAGGTTCAGAAACAGCTTCTTCCCCACTGCTGTCTCCCTGCTGAACTCCGACCCCTCTCACTTTACCTCCCTTCAGGCACAATAACCCCGTCTGGACTGACTGATTGTACATTCACTCTATTTGCACTATTTACATCTGTTATTTGCACTATTTACATCTGTTATTTGCACTATTTACATCTGTTATTTGCACTATTTACATCCGGTTATTTGCACTGCTTTCCATACTTTGCACATTTTTACCATATTTTATCATTATTGTATAGTTAAAACATTCACATAGTTAAAAACTGCATAAATAACCTCTATTGATCCTGTAGGAAATTCAGCACCATAGTTACAGCCTGTTTATATATTTATCTTGGTTGCAATGACTTTTATATATCCTTTACATATCTGAACTCTGTAAATACAAACATATAGATTGATATCATAAACATATATCATTGTGTGTATATATTGTATATACCCATCACAGTTTTATTCGCTACTTAAGCACTTCTGGTTAGATGCTAACTGCATTTCGTTGCCTTGTACTTGTGACATGTGTAATGACAATAAAGTTGAATCTAATCTAATCTAATCTAATCTAATTTCAGTTTCATTTTGAGTCAAACCCGCAGCAACACACACTTGTACTTCGATCTTTGTGAGGACATTCATGGACATAATCATTAGCCAGGTCCCTACCCGAACCATAACCATCACATCTAAGCTGTGACCCCTGACCCCTGACCTCTACATGAACCCAGTCCTAACCTCAGCCTTAAAATGGGGTCCTAACGTTTGGGCCAACATAGCAGCATATGTCTCAAACACGAAGGAAATATCTAAAATAAAAGTTGTGCGATTGTCATGAACAGTCGCGTCTTGTTTGGTTTGAACGCCTTTTATAAAAGTTTGTTGTCTCGTTCATCTAATGACACTTCATCAATCTGTCATTGCGATAATAAAGCTGCAACAACAATCCAGGTGTTATACGTGCCTTCCTGGTTTTAGTCTTGTTACTGCTCCCTCTTTAACGGCTTCCTTTTAAAGGTATTCTGGTATAAATGCAGTTAAAACAAATGGGATTGAATCGGAATAAAATCGCTCCCCAACGTGCGCAAAAGCTTTTTCAAGTTCTTTGATTCGAAAAAAGAAACGCGGAGCAAATGAAAGTCAGCTTTGGTGGATTCACGGAAGCTTCTGCGAGGTTTGGTTGCGTTTTTAAAGAATCTTTCAGAGAGTTCTGTGTGAGCAGAGTTCACCTGGTGGACTCCATGTTCCTCCTCTGATGGCAGAAGATCCCCTGAAGACCTGACGATCAGATGGGATCAGTGGTCGATCCTAAACCGATCAGGTTTACCTGTCAGCCTGTTTACAAGGGACAGGCCTTTTTACTTTTACTTTCTCTTTCACTCTCTCGCGTGACGCCTCAGCTTCAACACAATTGACCTTCAGATGTTTTCCTCTTTTATTGCATCACGTGACTTTGAGAGCTTCTGCTGGGCGTTTGTCTTTTCCTTTTCTTCCTTTTTATAGTCTCCATCAGTGATGTTTTGTCCACTGACGGATCTCCAAACCGGATCTTTTAAACTTGCTCTTTAGCGCCCCCTCTGGCGACCCTCGGTCAGCACGTGTCTCCAGTGACTGCAGGTAAGAGACTAAAGTCACCCCCATTAGAAAGATTTCATCAGCCACATCTGGATCTGTAGCACCCGGATAAGATCTCTATGGTGAGAAAAGTTTTATTTTAGTTTAATAATCCAGGTTAAACTTTCATATTTGTCATTAGTTTTCGTTTTCAGTTGTGATGTGATGTTTAAAC
This sequence comes from Takifugu rubripes, assembly GCF_901000725.2. Taxonomy (NCBI): domain Eukaryota; kingdom Metazoa; phylum Chordata; class Actinopteri; order Tetraodontiformes; family Tetraodontidae; genus Takifugu; species Takifugu rubripes. Next base: position 13,882,871 of record NC_042289.1, read on the forward strand.
TCCTCCTTCTACAGCTGACTCTGACTGAAAAGCACCTCTCTGAACCTCCCACTACACCTGTAGGGCCTGCACTGCTTCACTGGTGGCCCCTGGGTGCAGCAGACCCACCAAATCCTTCTAACACTGTATTTTCACCCCCTCCTTCATCCACATTTACTGAAGCACCATAATAGGGCCAGGAGATTAGTGTCCCTCCCTGCTTTCCATAGCCATTTCCTCTCCAGCCCCCAGCTCATCCCTAACCACAAAAGATGCCTTTCCTCCCCTTACCAGTCCCTCTTTCCCCAAATCAAATCAATCTTTATTTGTATAGCGTCTTATACAATTAAAATTGTTTCAAGGCGCTTTCAAAAATCCCAGGGCCTGACCCCAACAAGCAACAGTGGCAGGACAAACTCCCCTTTAACAGGAAGAAACCTGGAGCAGGACCAGGCTCATGTAGGAGGAGAGGAGAGGAGAGGAGAGGAGAGGAGAGGAGAGGAGAGGAGAGGAGAGGAGAGGAGAGGAGAGGAGAGGAGAGGAGAGGAGAGGAGAGGAGAGGGAGACGAGATTTTGATTTTGATTTTTACAAAATACTTTAATTCACAAATTTACACAGGGCCACAAACGCCCTGTTTAGAAAACCCACAGAACAACAACAATAATAATAATAATAATAATAATAATAATAATAGTAATAATAATAACAATAATAATAGTAATCATAATAACAATAACAATAGTTATAATAATAATGATACCACCAACCACAATAAAAATAGATAAATAAATATTAAGAAATCAACAATACAATACAATTTATCCCACCAGGGGGTGTGCAAAGTGCAAAAGATCCTCTGTCACAGTGCATAAAACATTTCTGTGACACCATATGTCCTGGAATTTGCCGAGGTCGTTCATCATTTTATAAAACCCAAACTCCAACGTCAGCCTGCACCGGACATTACAGCGCCATACAGAGGCGGCCTCACTATCCCCAGTTTTTGAAATTTTGTTCTTCCTGGAGACGTAAATTGCCATTTTTGCCTCACCACAGATAAAATTCAGGAGTTGCCACTTGTTGCGAGCGGCTTTTGAGTTGTAACCTCCGCCAAAAATAAAAGTTCTAATAGAAAAGGTTTCCTTAAAACCATTAAAAACACCCTTCATGACATTAAAAAGTACAGTGAGCCTCTCACACTCACTGTACGCGTGGAACACAGTCTCTCGCCCGGAACAAAACGGGCACTGGTCCGACACAGCAGCGTTCATTCTGGAGAGGAGAGCATTCAAGGCGACAGCCCCATGTAGGATCCTCCACTGGAGGTCCCCGGTCCTTTTCTTCAGGGGCGGCTTGTAAAGGACCCTCCAGCAGGGGCGGGCTCCATCCCCTCCCAGTCGATCTGCCCACACGCTGGTGCTCCTGTTCGACAGTCCTCTCCTGTTTAGTACCCTCACACAGTCGTTGTATAGGGTCTTCTTATCGACTGCTACCAGGGAGAAGGTCTTTGCTGGTCTGAGGAGAGGACCGTCTAGATTCCCGAGGTGGGCAGCTAGCCTGATCTCCGGGAAGGGGTCCTCGCTGTCGGGTTCGGTCCCCTGGCCGTAGTCCTCAAGAATACGCCTCTCTCTCGTGCTGAGTCTGTTCCTCCATAGCCGAAGCACCCCCTCAGCTGCCTGGGTAGAGCGGATGCCTAACAGGGAACCCACTGCCTCCGCGCCCATTAGGTCTGGCCCTGCACTACGTGCTGGAGGAGTAGGGTCCGGGTCCGCCACAGTGCAGCCGTCAGCCTCGGCGGGGCTTCGGCCGAGACATCCAGCCTGGCTCCGTGCACCGTGGGTTCCCTTAGCAGCCAATACAGAGATTCAGAGCTGGTTCTTTTCTCAACTTTAAAAAGGGCCCATGCCTTAACAACACTCTGATAAAATGGAGGTAGCCCATTTAACTTTGCAAATTTAAAGTCAGTTAAAAACAGAGCATCATCCAGCCCCAAGTTACTCACCCGTCTGAAGACACATCTGGCCACATCTCTCCACATTAGGTCCGCTGGCCCTGTTAAAACCCTCTGTACAAACTGTATTCTAAAAGCGGCGGTCCTGCTGGCCAGGTGGATGAGGCCCTGTCCTCCCTCCTCTCTGGGCAAGTACAACACCCCCTGCTGGACCCAATGCATGCCATCCCAAAAGAAGGCCAGAACTCTTGTTTGCAGTTGTGCTAGTAGCCCCGAGGGTGGCTCCATGCAACTGAGCCGGTGCCAGAGCACAGAGGCCACCAGGTTATTGAGGACAAGAGTTCTGCCTCTGTACGACATGCGGGGGAGGAGCCATTTCCATTTTTGAATTTTTCCGTCTGCCTTTTCCAACGTGTCGAGCCAATTTTTCTTTTCAGTTTCTTCATCTCCAATAAAAACACCGAGGTACTTTAGGCCGTCCCTCCGCCAGGCGAGGTCCTGGGGAAGGACCGGCAGACCATTTGTCCACCTGCCAACGGCCAGGGCCTCACTCTTCTGCCAGTTGACCCTGGCCGCGGACAGGCGGTTGAATAAAACTCTTTAGACTTTAGATAAAACATCTACGTCCCTCTGGCTGCGCACCATTACTATTAGATCATCTGCGTAGGCAGATAAAACAATTTTTCTGTAAAAGGACGGTAAAAACAGGCCATCCACGTTTGCACGGATCCTAGAGAGAAGGGGTTCGAGGGAGAGAGCGTAGAGCATTCCAGAGAGGGCACAGCCCTGCCGGACGCCTCTACGCACTCTGAAGGGAGCACACAGGCTGCCATTGAACTTCAGCATACTCGTAATGTCACAGTACAGGACGCGGATCATCGCTATAAAGCCAGGGCTGAACTTGAACCTCTCCATCACCTTCCAGAGGAACTGGTGTTCAACCCGGTCAAAAGCCTTTTCCTGGTCTAGCGAAATGAGACCAGTATCAACGTCCAGTGATCTGGAGACTGTGAGGGTGAAGTTTTGATCACCCGCGCTGTTCGTTCACCAGACTCAGAGTAACCACGCAAACAACAGGAGTTCCCTGCAAGGGAGAGCTGAGCAGCAGTTCAAGCTTCCTCTGTCAACTCTGTTCGTCTGCTGCTCGCTCACCTCTTTTATTGGTGCAAACAGAATGGGTGTCCCAACAGGATTTCATAACTCATTGTCTTCTGACATCTTTACAAACTTCTCTAATCCTGACCAACAGGATACATCTGGGTGCTGAGCTTGGTTGTCAGCAGCTTCAGCACCTTTACGAAACACCCTCATGTTCTTCTTTTCTTATCAACATTCGTCAAACACTCAAAATCTACATACAATAGCATTTAAAGATAATACTAATAACAACAATAACAATAATTCTTGTCACATTTCCCTCCTGTTTATCGTTAAATGCGTCTAGATTTTCATCATCAGTATCACATCTTTACATTTTCATGAAATTTCAATGCATTACGTCATTTTCCTAGAAACAGCTGTTCAACATGTGTACGGCTGTGTTTTAACAAATAGCACATTGTGAACAAATTTTTTTTTGAGTATGTATGAAATCCTATAGTGTAATAATGTTCATTAACCATCTGTACCATCCCTCCTGTTGAGACATGGCATGGCCCATGGCTCACTAATGCTGCCCATTTATGCATATTCCGGGGAAGGATTGGCTTGTTTCCTATGGTTAACAGTCCTTTATCATCCAGTTTGGCTCCTCGCTTCTTCCACGTGGCCTTTTCCTTTTCTGGAGCACTTTGTTGCATTTCTTTTAGAATATCATTATCTGCAGGTTCTAGGCTAAATGATTCTTCCTCATCATTATCAAGAAGTGTGTTGTTATTTGCTGCAGCCTTTGCGGCTCTGTCAGCAAAGGCATTGCCTTGTGAGACTGCGTCTGTGTTGTTAGTGTGTGCAGTGCATTTACATACAGCTATTTTACGTGGCTGCTGTACTGCTGCCAATAACTTTTTTAACAGTTCTGCATGCATGACCGGTTTGCCTGTCGACGTTTTCATCCCTCTCAAATTCCATTGTTGAGCAAACACAAACAACGTGGAAAATGCATATTGACTATCTGTATAAATGGTAACATCTTGTCCTTTGCTTAGTTCACAAGCACGTGTGAGTGCGACGAGTTCTGCAGCTTGAGCAGAATAGGAGGAGGGAAGTGGTTTCGCCTCCACCACCTCAGTTGCTGTAACTACTGCATATGCGGTTCTAGTGCGTCAGTCATCCTTTCTCGATGATCCATCCACAAAGAGTATCCGTCCTGTAGTCAACGCGACATCACTAAGATCTGGTCGCGGCAGGACCGTAATGGAGACCTCATCCAGGCAGCGTCGCTGGGTTTAAGGTCGTGCAGCGACGAATCGTCAGATTCGGCTGAGACGGCAACACTGCCATGCAGGAAAGATGACGTGCGGGCGACAGGAACGCTATCTTACTTTGTAGCAGCAGTATTGACACTGCATGTGGAACTAGCAAAGTTAGCTCATGATATAGCACCACTCCTGCGGAGGCTTTCACTGCCTCAGACGCTGCCACCACCGCTTTAACGCATGGCGGGAGTGCACAAGCTACGGGATCTAGCTTGTGGGAGTAGTAGGCCACTGGCTGCCTCTTATCTCCGTGCTTCTGCAATAGAACTGAAGTCATAAAGTCACCCTTGCAGTCAACAACCTGCTCAAAAGGCTTCTGATAGTCTGGCAGCTTTAACACTCCAGCACTTACAAGGGCCTGTTTTATGTACAGAAATGCTTCTTCAGCTTCAGGGGTCCATGTTAACACATCAGTCATTGATTTGTTTTAATTTTTGTGACATCTTTTTCCAGTTCTAGTCATTGTTGAGGTGTATTAGAACCTTGCTGCTGTCCTCTATTATATCTCAGGTCACGTTGTTTCTTTTTGCAATCACGTTCCCAGTGTCCATAATTTTTACAATAATGACACTGATCATTTTCACGGGAATTGCCTCCTCCTCCCCTTCCGCCTCGGCCTCGGCTTGGGAAAGGATTGGCATTGAAAAACATGCCTGTTAATTGGTTCTTACTCTTTTGGCATTGTCTTTCAGCATGCATAGCATGTTGTTCATAGCGGTTTAGGTTACAAGTTCCGAAATCAACTAATTGTCTCTCTACCCAGGTTTTTATCTCTGATTTTGATCCCCCATGTATAGCTTGCTTTAAATGCTGTTGGTAGGGACCTTCTGGTTCTTCCGCATACGGAATTCCACTATTTTTTCGGAACACATCTTTCATTCTCATGCTATAGTCTTCAAAACTTTCGTCAGTCTTCTGTCTCGTGGCCGTAATGGCGCTGTAGTCAGCTCGTCTGGTAAAAGCAGTTCGCATGCGCTGGTACAGTCTGTCGAGTCTGTCATTTAGTTCTTGGCTGCCAGGCTGCCATGGTTGTTGAGTGGCTGGATCCACTGGGACCCAATCTCCTCTAACAGTGCCCCATTTCTTGCCATTTACGCACATGAGGACTTGCTGGGTTTCAGTACCGTTAGTATGGTAACTTCTTAGTAACTGTCTTATGTCTTGGATGCACGACTCTACGTCCATTTGGGGCGAGGTTATGTCATCACAAGCTTTCTTACAGTCTTCTGGAGTCCAGGTTCTATACCCCAAGATAGTGGGATCTTGACCCTGCACACCGGCTTGTGGGTTTGCAACCTGGATCAATGGGTACATCTGCACAGTGTTGTCCTGCATGTGGTAATTTCTGTACTGGGCTCCCGATGGAGAGGGGCCCAAAAAAGGATTAGTGTTTGAAGCAAGGGGGGCTAAGGCTCCGGGCGGGTCCAATGGGACCGCCTGAGGGGGAGCTAGTGGAACAGGAGGTGGAGGAACATACGGGGGAGGCACATTTATCAATTGACTCCTGCCTCCTGTTTCGTTGTCCTCCGCCCTCACGTACGCACTCAGCGATGGGTATAAGAAGTTCTTATTTTTCTCTTTTTCGTTTCTCTTTTTCTTGATTTTGTTTTTCTCTTGTATATTTTGATTCAGTGAGCCAGAGATGACATTGTGTCAACCCCACATTTACTTTTGGATGTTTCTTTCCATATTCTATTAAATCTTCTCTTAATTTTATAATATTGCCTGGCTTGCCTAAGTTACCATCCCAATCAAACTTAGTCATCCACAGCTGAACATATGAGCATGAACCTGGATATTTGTCTTCCATGTGTTTACATGATGCTGGGATTTCGAATTCAGCACCTTTTGTGGAATGCTGGTTGCCCATGTTTGCACTTTATTTATCAGTTTTTATGTACTTGGGTGGAGATTTCCGATCTCCCGACTGAACAACCCTCAATCCCTACAGGATATCTAGTTCAGTCCCTCCGCCGTGGCCTTATAACCCCTCTTTTTTAATCAGGAGAGTATACACCAAGCTTCTACCTCCGAGGAGGCGGGTGTATCTTGCCTCTGCTTCTCTCCCGATGACCAGGCAGGTAATACAGTGGTATATTCCGTGTAGCGCTTTTTGTGTCTTATACTCACTCTGTTGATTCTTTGGTTTCTCTCTGAGTTGTTTTGGTGCCTTCTTCCCATCACTGGAGATGGTCGCCCTGGGAGGGATGAAGACCGGCCTTCCGTCAACTCGTGATGAAAGGTCTTTCAATTCGGACGTCTTTTGACTCCGGCTGCGCGCAGACTTCGGCGTTTGGTCGTCCCACGGCGCTCCTCTCCAGGTCTTGGGATCCGGCTCGAACGACCAAATTTTGTGAGGGTGAAGTTTTGATCACCCGCGCTGTTCGTTCACTAGACTCAGATCAACCACACAAACAACAGGAGTTCCTTGCAAGGGAGAGTCGAGCAGCAGTTCAAGCTTCCTCTGTCAGCTCTGTTCATCTGCTGCTCGCTCACCTCTTTTATTGGTGCAAACAGAATGGGTGTCCAAACAGGGTTTCATAACTCATTGTCTTCTGACATCTTCTCCCATCTTAACAAACTTCTCTAATCTTGACCAACAGGATACATCTGGGTGCTGGGCTTGGTTGTAAGCAGCTTCAGCACCTTTACGAAACACTCTCATGTTCTTCTTTTCTTATCAACATTCCTCAAACACTCAAAATCTACATACAATAGTATTTAAAGATAATACTAATAACAACAATAACATTAATTCTTGTCACAATCCTCCGCTGTGTCATCGACATCTGCAGCAAGCTGGACGAGGGCAAGTACCTGATCCTGAAGGACCCCAACAAGGTGAGGCCCTGCCCGACCTGAGAAGCTGCCAGCAGGGGGCGCACTGGGAGTTAACGGCTTCATTCTGCGTCCTGCAGCAAGTGATCCGGGTGTACAGCCTGCCCGATGGGACCTTCAGTTCTGATGAAGAGGAGGAGGAGGATGAAGACGAAGAGGAGGAGGAGGAGGAAGGTGAGAACGCTGAACATTTTAAATGGACAAAAATGACATTTTGAACGCGTCACAAAAGCGGAATGTTTTTCATTTCAGACGAGGACAATTGAAGGACTCGGTGACCAGCAGCCTTCATCATCATCATCGTCACCTGATTTTGCAGCATCAAACCGAGTTCAAACTCATCTGAGGTTTATTTTAATTCTGCAAACGTGAACCATCATCAAACTCCAGATGATTCCTTTCCACCTTGAATAAAACCTGAATTGGCCACCTGAGATTTTTAGTTTCAACTCTTTTTTACTTCAACTTTTTTATCTAAAAATCAACTGCAAACATTAAAATGATTCATTTTTCTTTAAATATAATATTTAGTATTTTTCCGACTGACTTTTATTAGTTTTTATTCACAAGATTCCAATATTTTCCAGCACGAACAGCTCAGGAGAATCCTGTCGTATCTGGTCGATCGCGATGATGCTCAACTGTTCTGGGAACCTTTAAAATCAAAGAAAAGGATGTTTAGATTGTGAAATTCATTTATTCATCGTATAACCGAGACATCAGGTAAGAGGACGGGAGGTCGTGGAGCTGGGCGACGCCTGAGGCGGCTCCTCGGAGAGTGAGGTGTCCACTGGTCCCCGTCCCAACCACCCTCCGACAGAACGGATCACCCCGGCGATCACTCGCACCACCAGCTCTTCCTCGTCCTCCAGCATCTTTACATCCACGTTGAAAGAGGCTCGGGTGACACCTCAGTCCGACCCAAGTGGAAAACTGGGTCTCCCGTTCCTGCAAAGTACATCAAGAGGGCGGTTCTGAAGCAGATCAGTTCCTGTCCAGAGACGACCTCCTTGACCCAAGAATGGCACCTCCATGGAAACGGCCCAATTGTCTGGCAGAGACACTCCAAAGGCCCCAACATCTGCTCAGTCTTTGGTTCTCATGTTGCATGTTTCAGGTCAGCCGACGGCTCCTCACCTGCTCACTGGGGTCCCCCAAGGATCGGTACTGGGGCCGCTGCTCTTTGCCGAATACGCAAACTCGCTGGGGCAAATCCTGATTTATTTTTTTTTATATATCACAGTTATGCAGACGACACCTAGCTGTACTTGTCGTTACCCCCGGAAGACCCTTCGGTCTCAGACAAAATCTCAACCACCTCCAGCCTTTGACCTTGCTATAAGCAACCCCACATGCACCCCAGCTGCTGCTACGACCATGGTGATCTCAAACGCTTACGACTGCGTGGGACTTCTACCAGGAACACGTGGTGAAGCTGATTTGGTTGGTCTAGAATGTGGTGGTTCGTCTGGTCTTCAAGCAACCAAAGCGGGTCCACATCACCCCACCACTGATGGAGCTTCAATGTTTGTTCTGCTCCCTCCATCTCTACTGTTTACATCCCTCTTCTCTCACTCTCCACAGCTCTGGTGGTAGTTGAAACAGGTAGTTTAGGACTGTAAGCTGGTAGTTTATTCGCGTTGTTCTCAGCTCCATGGTGGCTTCATTGTGTCCCTGACTGTACTGAGGACAGAAGGGTCTCTAAATGACAAACTATCAAACAAAAGATGGAATATTTCAGATTTATTTGGAAGATAGACAGACAGTAAAACATTTCTCATATAGATTAATCACAATTCATAGATCTGAAGAAAAGTTACAAAGAGCTCAACGGCTCCTCACAACAGCAAAACGACTGGACTCACGGACGTGCAAGAAGCTCCAGGATGGGTCTCAACACAGAAAGGAACAGTCAGGTGTGGACATGTAACAGGTAACAGGGACTAAATGTGATAAAGGCTCATCTGAATTCTGCTGCAGGAGGAGGATTATTCAGCTCCTCTTGCAGAACCTCAAATTAACAGAGAAAAGATTTAAGATATCTGGATGGTGATGATTGATGATTGATGCTAAAAACCTGCTTGGGGTTTGGGTCTCCTCAGTGGTTGGGATCTAAAAGGGATCTGGACTCCTCCTCAGAACGGCGGCCAGGATAAAATGGGGTGTCCAGGGCGGCCAGGTGTATCTTCATCCTCTCCTGACCTTCTTTCTGGCTCTCGTAGATCTTCTCCCATGACCTCATCTGTGAGCGCCACAGTGCAGCTCTGGCTGTAAAGAACTTCACCAGCTCGGACTGGCTGCCTTTGGATAAACTGAGGCCGTCTTTGACGATGAAGATGATATCGATGCCGAGGAACAGAGCGTTGAGTGCAATGAAGCCGACTCTGGCTGCCCTGGCGAATCCTGCAGCTCCTCGGGCCGCTGCCTGGCCGATATCTGGGATATCGAAGGCCAATTTACTGGCTCCTTTAGCTCCCTGCATTAACCGACCAACACCTGCGATCAACTCTTCAGAATTGAACATTCTAAAAGCAGAAACTGCATCAACAAGTTCCTTAAGTACATCAGCGGTTTTCTCAAGTGAATCCAGCTCTACGGCCACGTTGGCTATCGCTTCAGCAAATTCTTTTTGAGTCGTTCCCTTTGTGCCGACTTTTTCCAGACAATCGTAAAGATCTCCCACATCCTTCATGAAGTCCTCAAACATTTTGCTGGCTTTATTTTTTTCCCTCTTGTTTACACCCACCTCGGTGAGGGTGGTGACGAGGCCGTTGACTCCACTGGTGACTCCGAGGCCGATCCCAGCTATGGTCAGACCCAGAGACAATCCTGCAGTTACAGGAGTCAAAGCCAAGCCCACAATGCTCATCACACCACCAACTGCCCCCACTGAGCTGCCTGCTATGCTGGAGATCCTGGACCCCTTGTGCATCTTATCTATCTGACCAGTGCTCTCATCCAGTTTATCTAGAAACTCCAACATCCTGTCTCTCCGCTCATCAAACTCCTGGAGGAAGGTCGACGACAGATCGTCCTGAAACATGAACGCAATTCTCAAGTTCTGGTTCAACCTGACGAAGAGAAAAGTAAAGTCAGCCAGGGTGAACGTGCACAGCTGTGAATGCGAACTGTATTTTCACTTTGAATCGGTGTCTTTTTCTGTGCTTCTAAGCTGATTTCCTGTTGAGGTTTTACCTGATAGAATGTAGCTGTTTGATGTGAGTCAGCATCTCCTGGATGTCGTCTTCAGACAAATCCACCGGCAGCTCTACGTTGGTTTCTGTGCTGCTTGGTGGACGCCAATCACTGAAAGAGCTGCGACGCAGAAACACCATGAAGTTAGCATCATGCTAATGCTCTGAGACACACCGCATACGATCCATCTCTCCATCTGGGTTAGGAGATCTGTTTCAGACTCTGTGGTGCTTCAACTTTGAAATTTTTATTTATTTATTTATTTTATTTATTCTGGGTTTTTTTTTACCTTTTTCCCATCTTGTCACACATCAGCTGGCTGATGATCATGTATTTGTTCAGCTGGAAGCACAGCACTTCCAAGTTTTGCTGTTGAGGAACAAAGAAGTCGTCTGTGTCCAGCATGAACACCAACCGGAGAGGGCAGGTTTGCTGAGCGGCAGTGATGATGTCCTGAACCAAATCCAGGCTGATCCCGGGGGGAAGGTGCAGCATGTTGTTGTTCTCCCTGAAGACGTGAAGGGAGGTGAAGGCCAGCTTCTCCAAACCATCCAGGAATTCATCAAGTTCCATCAGGCCGTTGAGGGAGGTCTTCAGCACCTCTGCCAGCTCCTCCTCCAGCGCTGCAAACTTCTCCTTCTTGGCTCTTTCTTTGATGTCCAACATCATTTCTATCTCCATCCCCCTCCCCAGGATCCATCTGGAGATCCTGTTAGAGAAGCTTTTCACCGTGTTGATGTGTTTCAGCGTATTTGTGGCGTAGCGACCCAAGACGGCCTGAAGATTTTTTCTGGAAGACAAAAGCAGCATTTCTGAAGGCGACCCAGCAGTTGAGGTCGGTTCTCCACAGCAAACAGTCAAACCTTCTCAGTGCATTCATCTCTACTCCAAATTTATTTAAAACATTACAGGTGAATTCTTGATCAGCCTGCTTTAAAATCACACGATCATTCAGTAACGTTTATGTTGATTGACTCGGTTCAGCACCAGATCCTGAAAACTTCCTGTTTGAGACTCGTTTAATTACAGTGTCAAACCCACAGACCCGCAGCAACACACACTTGTACTTCGATCTTTGTGGGGACATTCATGGACATAATCATTAGCCAGGTCCCCACCCGAACCATAACCATCACATCTAATCTGCGACCCCTGACCCCTGACCTCTACCTGAACCCTGTTCTAACCTCAGCCTTAAAATGGGGTCCTAACGTTTGGGCCAACATAGCAACATATGTCTCAAACACGAAGGAAATATCTAAAATAAAAGTTGTGCGATTGTCCTGAACAGTCGCGTCTTGTTTGGTTTGAACGCCTTTTATAAAAGTTTGTTGTCTCGTTCATCTAATGACACTTCATCAATCTGTCATTGCGATAATAAAGCTGCAACAACAATCCAGGTGTTATACGTGCCTTCCTGGTTTTAGTCTTGTTACTGCTCCCTCTTTAACGGCTTCCTTTTAAAGGTATTCTGGTATAAATGCAGTTAAAACAAATGGGATTGAATCGGAATAAAATCGCTCCCCAACGTGCGCAAAAGCTTTTTCAAGTTCTTTGATTCGAAAAAAGAAACGCGGAGCAAATGAAAGTCAGCTTTGGTGGATTCACGGAAGCTTCTGCGAGGTTTGGTTGCGTTTTTAAAGAATCTTTCAGAGAGTTCTGTGTGAGCAGAGTTCACCTGGCGGACTCCATGTTCCTCCTCTGATGGCAGAAGATCCCCTGAAGACCTGACGATCAGATGGGATCAGTGGTCGATCCTAAACCGATCAGGTTTACCTGTCAGCCTGTTTACAAGGGACTGTTTACTTTCTCTTTCACTCTCTCGCGTGACGCCTCAGCTTCAGCACAATTGACCTTCAGAAGTTTTCCTCCTTTATTGCATCACGTGACTTTGAGAGCTTCTGCTGGGCGTTTGTCTTTTCCTTTTCTTCCTTTTTAGTCTCCATCAGTGACGTTTTGTCCACTGACGGATCTCCAAACCGGATCTTTTAAACTTGCTCTTTAGCGCCCCCTCTGGTGACCCTCGGTCAGCACGTGTCTCCAGTGACTGCAGGTAAGAGACTAAAGTCACCCCCATTAGAAAGATTTAATCAGCCACACCTGGATCTGTAGCACCAGGATAAGATCTCTGTGGTGAGAAAAGTTTTATTTTAGTTTAATAATCCAGGTTAAACTTTCATATTTGTCATTAGTTTTTGTTTTCAGTTGTGATGCGATGTTTAAACAGCAGGGGGCGACAAACTCCACAGACAGGCTGGATGGCGCTTTCACACACACGCACTAACGCACACACACGCGTGCGTCTTTTTAAAACGTCACCAGAGGAAGAGGAGCGGAGCCTCTCCAGACTGACATTCCTGCTCTTCTCCGCGGGCGGACACAGATGGAGGCCGGCCTGTCTGCTGACATCGTGACCGCAGCAGCGGCTCCGGATCTCTGACTCTCCTGGTTGTTGTGTAATATCCCTCTTCTCTCTTTATTTAATTCTGCTTCCTGCGTGCGCCCGCATCTGAGCAGATAGAAGAGGAGGAGGAGGAAGAGGAGGAGGAGGAGGAGAACATTCATCAGAATTTATTCCCTTTTTCTTCCTCTTTCATGGCGCCCGGGCTGAAGGCGCGGGTCCGGCCAGGGTGTGATTCGGCCCCGGCGCGTCTGTCCATCCACGGCAGCAGCAGCAGCAGCAGCATCTCCGGCCGCGGCAGCACACGCACACGCACGCGCTCTTCGCCCTCTTCCTGCCGGCTCCATGTCGAGTGATGGTCGGCGTGTTTTGCCGGATGCTGTCCGCTCTCCCCGGATCACCGACGGACCGACCTCCTCTGTGCGCAGACCCCTGTTTTCGGAGAGAAGCCCCCCAGAGCTATAGGGCTCCTTATGGAAACTGGGGACCAGAATTTTAGGAAGAAGGAGAACCCGTGCGTTTCATTTGGATTTTCGTTCTCTTCTTGCGTTCCTACTCGAACGATTTGATTTGCTCCAAACTGGCCGACAGAACTTGAATCGATCCGTTTCTTTCGTCTCTTTCACGCAGATTCCTCATTTGGTTCTTGTCCCGCTTTGGCTCCCGCATGGTGACATTGAGAGGAGCGGATGAGCTGGAGCGCTGTAAACAAACCTGGACATGTTGAACCGTCGTGCCAGCTCCCACCAGCAGCCTCTGCTCCGTCCGAGCTTCATTCAGCTGTAACCTTTGAAAGAAATCAGCTTCTCCTGTTTGTTCTGCTGTCGCATCTTCAAACCAGCCCGACGTTTATCTTTCTCCAGTTTGAGGCTCTTTGAAGCTGATTGTGATTTTAAAGAAACCAGAGGGGGGGGCGTCCCTGCCTCCTCCTACTGTCCCCTCTCTTAAAAACCACTTTTTCTCTTGTTTTGCTCCTCACCCAAACGCAACCATAAGGCTCCTACCACCTCCTCCGCCTCCTTCCTCCCTCTCCTGCTTGAGTTTATCCCATTTTTTCGGTTTGGTTTGGTCCCGTAAATTTTCAAATATTTACTTCCTGTACATCAAGAGGAAAGGGGGTTCCCCTTTCATGGAATGTGGAAACATGGGTCTGTTCGACCGCGGTGTCCAAATGCTGCTGACCACGGTGGGCGCCTTCGCGGCCTTCAGCCTCATGACCATCGCGGTTGGCACGGACTACTGGCTGTACTCCCGCGGGGTCTGCAGGACCAAGGCCATGAGCGAGAACGAGACCAGCAAGAAGAACGAGGAGGTGATGACCCACTCTGGCCTGTGGAGGACGTGCTGCCTGGAAGGTAAGAGGTGTCACACACTCCTGCTTCTTCTGGCTCAGGATACACACCTGACTGCACCTGTGCTGGGACGTCCCACTGACTAATATTGGAGGCGGGGTCATGTGGACATGTGAACCACTGCCACAGGTGTGACTTAGGTGGGACACAGATGTACGGGCAGGTGTCAGATCTGCGTGACATAAGAGTGAAACAGGTGCAACACGGGTGATTTACGGAGTCTCTGGCAACATCAATCAGCATAAAATACAAGAGCGGTAAATGAGTTGCAGGGCGTTGCTGGGCGTGGCCTAACCACTCCTGGAACCCCGCCCATAATCATAATGACTTTCCAGCCTTGATGCATGTGAGCCAAAACCGATGGATTTGGCTCCTCTAAGAATTTTCTGGAGGTGAAAGCGAGTCAGAGAGAGCGATGAGATGAAGCTCCACAGGATGTCCAGGAGACGATGTCCAGGAGACGATGTCCAGGAGACGAACCCAGAAGGTCTGATGATGGCAGACTTCACCGAAGGGATGGAGATCGAGAGGACAGAGATGGAGCAGAGGATGAGGAGGGTGGAGTAGAGACAGGTCCTAGGTGGTCATGAGATACTTCAGGCTGGACAGGTTCAGCTCAGGGGATCAGGTAGACAAGTACCGGTAGGTAAGAACTTAGTGTGGGAGGAGACAAAGGGACCTGGTGGAGGAATAAGGAAGTTGGACCGTAGTCGGGGAAAAGGGGTGGAAGACGGCCAGGACAGAAGAGAGAGGACAGGAGTTCAGGAGATACAGCATAAGGAGAAGGGCAAGGTGACAAAGGTCAAACAAAGGGTGCGTGATGACTTGTCTGCTAGGATGGACAATTAGGAGATGAGAAAGAATCACAGGTCTCAGAAGGAGAGTTGGAGATGTGAGAAGGTGCCGCAGGTAAGAATGATCACGATTGAGATGGAGATGTGCATGACGGGAAGATCGACGGAGAACTCTGAGGACCTGAAGAATGAGGAAAATAAGAGAGAGCAAAGAGCAGAAGATGTAAATGTTGTAGAGATGGAAGTAGCAATAGTGGTCCTGATGAGCTACCTGTGGAGGTCTGGAAGTGACAATTAGACACTTCCAACAACCTGAATAGGTTGTGAAGATGTCTGAGGAACCAATGAGAAGAAGCTCTTGAAGAATAAGAGACCTGCAGAGTTGTGGCACCTACAGAGGAATAAAGTGGATGATCCACATGATGAAGCTGAGGTGAAGAGCAGCAGAAGCCAGAATGATGATTTGGGAGCAGCAGGACGGAGTCACACCAAGAAAGAGGACAGAGACATATGCTGGAGTGGACCAGGACATGGAGGACAGCTGTAGGACAGTAGGGAGGAGACCGGTGGAGGGAGGACTGCACCAGCCATCAGCTGAGCCTCGTCTTGTTGCTCTGGACAGATGAGGTCAGGCAGGACTCTCCATGGACTTTGATGTTTGCAGATGATCCTGAGGTGTGCAGAGAGAGCAGGTGGAGGAGGAGCTGGAGGAGGAGGGGGAGGAGCTAGATGTGGAGTAGGAGCTAGAGGTGGAGGTGTGCAGAGAGAGCAGGTGGAGGAGGAGCTAGAGGTGGAGGAGGAGCTAGGGGTGGAGGTGGAGGAGGAGCTAGAGGTGGAGGTGGAGGAGGAGCTAAAGGTGGTGGAGGAGCTAGAGGTGGAGGTGTGCAGAGATAGCAGATGGAGGAGGAGCTAGAGGTGGAGGAGGAGCTAGAGGTGGAGGAGGAGGAGCTAGAGGTGGAGGTGGGGGAGGAGCTAGAGGTGGAGGTGTGCAGAGAGAGCAGGTGGAGGAGGAGCTAGAGGGGGAGGAGGAGCTAGAGGTGGAGGTGTGTCCTGGAGAGGAGGCAGACGCTGAAGTTCCAGGGAGGAGAGATGAAGAAGCTGGAGCTTCTCTTTGGGAGGAACATGGAGAGGATCAGCAATGATCAGCACGGGTTAGATGTTTGGAGGTGAGGCCAGAGAGGCCAGGCTGAGGTGCTGTGGACATGTCCAGAGGAGGGACAGGGGAGGAGGTCCACATCCCAGAGCAGAGCTGCATGATCGCAGCAGCAGAGCAGCCATTTTCAGCCCAGCAGCTACTTGTTGATGCAGCAGCTGCAGGATGGAATTCCTCCTCCCTGAATCTAAAACCACCATCCTGGACCCACTTCAAGCCTCAGCTGCTCCGCCTGCCAATGAGGTCAGATCAGCGAGTCCATCTGCGAGCTGCTGTTTGTCCCGATGCTGCTGCGGCGCCGCTGCTACCCGGTATCAGTCTACAGCTGATTGATCGTGTGTGAGTGCAGCCTGAGGTCTGTTCAGCTTGACACCGCTGCTGTGGTGCAACACTGTTGGGGTTCCAGAGACCCGATCACATCTGGACCTTCTCAGTCGTCTGCTTCGCCATTTTTACAGCTGTTTTTTTGGTTCTTTTTGGTTCTTACACTCAGCACAGACTGACCTCAGTTGTTCGCCTGGGTGGGTCGACTACCAGGTCAGGATCCTGGGACATCCTGAACAGAACCATCCTCACACAAACCCACTGGTTTTGGAGGCACCACTGGTGTCTGGTCCAGTTGAATACCATGGTTTGTAACTGGTGTGTGACTGGTGTGTGACTGGTGTTTAACTGGTGTTTGACTGGTGTGTGACTGGTGTGTGACTGGTGTTTAACTGGTGTTTGACTGGTGTGTGACTGGTGTGTGACTGGTGTTTAACTGGTGTTTGACTGGTGTGTGACTGGTGTGTGACTGGTGTTTGACTGGTGTGTGACTGGTGTGTGACTAGTATGTGACTGGTGTTTAACTGGTGTTTGACTGGTGTGTGACTGGTGTTTGACTGGTGTGTGACTGGTGTGTGACTGGTGTGTGACTAGTATGTGACTGGTGTTTAACTGGTGTGTGACTGGTGTGTGACTAGTATGTGACTGGTGTGTGACTGGTGTGTGACTGGTGTGTGACTGGTGTGTGACAGGTGTGTGACTGGTGTTTAACTGGTGTTTGACTGGTGTGTGACTGGTGTGTGACTGGTGTGTGACTAGTATGTGACTGGTGTTTAACTGGTGTGTGACTAGTATGTGACTGGTGTTTAACTGGTGTGTGACTGGTGTTTGACTGGTGTGTGACTGGTGTGTGACTGGTGTGTGACTAGTATGTGACTGGTGTTTAACTGGTGTGTGACTAGTATGTGACTGGTGTTTGACTGGTGTGTGGCTGGTGTGTGACTGGTGTGTGACTAGTATGTGACTGGTGTTTAACTGGTGTGTGACTAGTATGTGACTGGTGTTTAACTGGTGTGTGACTGGTGTTTGACTGGTGTGTGACTAGTATGTGACTGGTGTTTAACTGGTGTGTGACTGGTGTTTGACTGGTGTGTGACTGGTGTTTAACTGGTGTGTGACTGGTGTTTGACTGGTGTGTGACTGGTGTTTAACTGGTGTGTGACTGGTGTTTGACTGGTGTGTGACTGGTGTTTGACTGGTGTGTGACTGGTATGTGACTGGTGTTTAACTGGTGTGTGACTGGTGTTTAACTGGTGTGTGACTGGTGTTTAACTGGTGTGTGACTGGTGTTTGACTGGTGTGTGACTGGTCTTCGACAGGTGTGTGACTGGTGTGTGACTGGTGTGTGACTGGTGTTTAACTGGTGTGTGACTGGTGTGTGACTGGTGTTTGACTGGTGTGTGACTGGTGTTTGACTGGTGTGTGACTGGTGTGTGACTGGTGTGTGACTGGTGTTTAACTGGTGTGTGACTGGTGTGTGACTGGTGTTTGACTGGTGTGTGACTGGTGTGTGACTGGTGTGTGACTGGTGTTTAACTGGTGTGTGACTGGTGTGTGACTGGTGTGTGACTGGTGTTTAACTGGTGTGTGACTGGTCTTCGACAGGTGTGTGACTGGTGTGTAACTGGTGTGTGACTGGTGTGTGACTGGTGTGTAACTGGTGTGTGACTGGTGTGTGACTGGTGTTTGACTGGTGTGTGACTGGTGTGTAACAGGTGTTTAACTGGTGTGTGACTGGTGTGTGACTGGTGTTTAACTGGTGTGTGACTGGTGTTTGACTGGTGTGTGACTGGTGTGTGACTGGTGTGTGACTGGTGTGTGACTGGTGTTTGACTGGTGTGTGACTGGTTTGTAACAGGTGTGTGACTGGTGTGTGACTGGTGTTTGACTGGTGTGTGACTGGCGTGTGACTGGTATTTGACTGGTGTGTGACTGGTGTGTGACTGGTATTTGACTGGTGTGTAACTGGTGTTCGACAGGTGTTCGACAGGTGTTCGACAGGTGTGTGACTGGTGTGTGACTGGTGTGTGACTGGTGTTTGACTGGTGTGTGACTGGCGTGTGACTGGTATTTGACTGGTGTGTGACTGGTGTGTGACTGGTATTTGACTGGTGTGTAACTGGTGTTCGACAGGTGTTCGACAGGTGTTCGACAGGTGTGTGACTGGTGTGTGACTGGTGTGTGACTGGTGTGTGACTACACACCCTGGACCAGTCAACCAGCAGAACTGCTGACCGCCTGCTCACCAGCCCTCTTGGAACCAAACAAGAGATTAGAGATCAAACCGTGACCCTGAGAACCAGTCTGGACAGCTGCCCTCTGGTGGTGGGCTGCAGAGGGGCGGGGGTTTATCTGGGGGGGGCTTTATCACCTTTTTAGTTATCGGAGGCCATAAATCAGGAGGCCGGTAGGAGGCCCCCGGGAAGACCCAGGACACATTGGAGAGACTATGTCTCTCGGCTGGTCAGGGAACGCCTGAGGATCCCTCCGGACGAGCTGGAAGAGGGAAGTCTGGGCCAGCGACCCGACCCCGGATAAGGGTTAGAGGGTGGATGACATAAATGATTCACTGGAATTAAATGTTCACAATTTCAATTTTCCAACCAAAAGGTGGCTTAACGGGCAGAATAGATGCCCATCACACACACACACACACACACACACACACACACACACACACACACACACACACACACAGGTTGTGAGTGACACAGTCCTTTACACACACCTCCATCCATCCTCCCATCTCTCCCGTCCTCCTCAAACGCCCCCATTACTCTTCCCAGTTTGAGTGGTGACACGTCCAGACTGCAGCCGTCGGCTCTTTTCCTCCATTAAAGATGAGAAGAAAGAACTGCAGAGGGACACCAGGATGAATACAGGATGGACCAGGACCCCCCCAGCTCCTCCGCTCTGACCTTCCCTCCCTCTCTCTCTCCTCCCTCCCTCCCTTCTTCACTCTCCCCTTCTCCCTCCCTCTCTCACTTTCTCCCTCCTTCACTCTCCCTCCCTCTCTCCCTCCTTCACTCTCCCCTTCTCCCTCCCTCTCTTTCATTCTCTCCCCTTCTCCCTCCCTCTCTTTCTTTCTCCCTCCCACTCTCTCCCTCCTTCACTCTCTCTCTGTCCCTCCCTCTCTTTCATTCTCTCCCCTTCTCCCTCCCTCTCTCCCTCCTTCACTCTCCCTCCCTCTCTTTCATTCTCTCCCCTTCTCCCTCCCTCTCTTTCTCGCTCCCTCCCTCCCTTTCTCCCTCCCTCCATCTCTCCCTCCCTCTCTCTCCCTCCCTCCCTCCCTCCCTCCCCCCCAGAATCAATAGTCCCACATTAATCACCTTTTGGCATCCAAACAGCAACAGGAAGTCAGCGGCGTGCTTCAGTCATGTGACTGTTGTTCTGCTTAAATTTTAAATCCAACTTCCTGGATTGTGGTGTTTGCCGTTTCCTTGGGGTGGTTGGGGGGGTTGTTGCCCTCCACCTGTGGATGGTCCCCTGTCCACGAGTCCCTGAAGGCTTCAGCCCTCACAGGTGGAAACAGGACGCCCTTGTTGTGATTTGTGGGCTGATCAATAGTCTGACATCATCTCAGACCAACAAAAGCTTCCATGACTTTGCAGACTGGTCTGAAGGATATCTGAGCTGTGGCTGAGCAGCGGAGGGATGGAAGGAAAACACTCGCTGGCGCCGAGGTTGGGCGGAGCCTAACAGGCACCAGAACCAGAGAAACGTTCGAAACAATTTTAGAAAGTGCTGCGTCATCAAATCTGCTGGGGGGGTGTCTGAGGGGGTCAATGACTGGTTATACTGGGACAGAGAGGGTCAATGACTGGTTATACTGGGACAGAGAGGATCAATGACTGGTTCTACTGGGACAGAGGGTTAATGACTGGTTATACTGGGACAGAGAGGATCAATGACTGGTTATACTGGGACAGAGAGGGTAAATGACTGGTTTTACTGGGACAGAGAGGATCAATGACTGGTTATACTGGGACAGAGAGGGTAAATGACTGGTAATACTGGGACAGAGGGTTAATGACTGGTTATACTGGGACAGAGAGGGTCAATGACTGGTAATACTGGGACAGAGAGGGTCAATGACTGGTTATACTGGGACAGAGAGGATAAATGACTGGTTATACTGGGACAGAGAGGGTAACTGACTGGTTATACTGGGACAGAGAGGGTAAATGACTGGTTATACTGGGACAGAGAGGATAAATGACTGGTTATACTGGGACAGAGGGGGTCAATGACTGGTTCTACTGGGACAGAGAGGGTAACTGACTGGTTATACTGGGACAGAGAGGATAAATGACTGGTTATACTGGGACAGAGAGGATAAATGACTGGTTATACTGGGACAGAGAGGGTAAATGACTGGTTATACTGGGACAGAGAGGATCAATGACTGGTTCTACTGGGACAGAGAGGGTCAATGACTGGTTCTACTGGGACAGAGAGGGTAACTGACTGGTTATACTGGGACAGAGAGGGTCAATGACTGGTTATACTGGGACAGAGAGGGTAACTGACTGGTTATACTGGGACAGAGAGGATCAATGACTGGTTCTACTGGGACAGAGAGGGTCAATGACTGGTTCTACTGGGACAGAGAGGGTAACTGACTGGTTATACTGGGACAGAGAGGATAAATGACTGGTTATACTGGGACAGAGAGGATAAATGACTGGTTATACTGGGACAGAGAGGGTAAATGACTGGTTATACTGGGACAGAGAGGATCAATGACTGGTTCTACTGGGACAGAGAGGGTCAATGACTGGTTCTACTGGGACAGAGAGGGTAACTGACTGGTTATACTGGGACAGAGAGGGTCAATGACTGGTTATACTGGGACAGAGAGGGTAACTGACTGGTTATACTGGGACAGAGAGGGTCAATGACTGGTTATACTGGGACAGAGAGGGTTAATGACTGGTTCTACTGGGACAGAGAGGGTCAATGACTGGTTATACTGGGACAGAGAGGGTCAATGACTGGTTCTACTGGGACAGAGAGGGTCAATGACTGGTTCTACTGGGACAGAGAGGGTAACCTGAGGGAACCTGCGTCCAAGAAAGTTTCATCTTTGTGAGAAGACCCTAACCCTTTTCTGATGACCTCGAGGCAGCCGCAGGTCGTGACGCGTGGCGAGAAAACGCCGCTTGCTCAGCGTTTCCGAGATCTGTGGAATCAGACCTGTGAAGGTCTTAAGCTCAGGAACATCTCTCCAATGAGGAACCACGTGAAAAGTGTCGTTAGCGGCTCTGTAAATAAAGGAAGAAGCTGTCATGACTGGGAGGTGTGGGCCGCCACCGCCGCCGGCGGATCCCTGGACATCATCAACGCTGGCTCAGAGCTGCTGCCTGCGTTGGAGTCGTGGACGTCATGATGTTGCAGCGAGGAGCATTTTTGTTTGGAGGTCAAACGATTGTCTGTTTGTTTTCCTCCGGTGATGTAAGAACGTCTCTTCACCTCCTCCTCATCCTCGTTCTGCCTCCCACGTTGCCTCCGGCCGCGGTGCAGCGTCCATACCTGCCTGCTGACGCACGGACAGCGTATCCTTCCTCCTCACCCACTTTCTTTCACTTAGGACATAAAAAAACCTTTTTATTTTCATGCACCTTCAGATTCTCTTTTTCTGATGTTTGATGGGAGACTGAATGATGCTGAAGAATCAGGTGATTCACATTTGCTGTAAGTTTTAAGAATCACTTCAACAGGAATTTATCTCTTTAACGTGAAATCAAACACCCCCGACAAAATTCAACAGCAAATGCTAATGCTAACAGATACCTTTACACCGTGATATTTAATGGTGTTGGAATATTTAGATCTTTGGACCTGACTCTCATCATCCCGTGACCCCGCCCCCTCTGCTCAGGTGACCTTGGATGGTGGAGGCAGTTGTAGCTTGGAAGGCATCTGTGAATTTTTCCATCTAGTGATGCAGCAAAAGTCATCTTGAATGTGTTTCTGTCCCTTTTAAACGACACCTCCCACTCAGGTGTCCTCCTGACACCCCCCCCCCACGGCCTGGTGCAGCATCTGGCCTGATGTGGGCAGATCTAAAGTGCGCCCACATGCGTCTGAGGTTTTCCTTCAGGTGCTTTTTTCATATGAACTCTCTGATTCGAAACCACAAACCCACCAAAAGGGGCGGGGTAGAGAAGAGTGTGGGGGCGGGGCTACTGCCTTGCTAACAGTTAGCGACTCATTGGAACGTGCTGGTCAGGCTGAGACTCCAGATCAAAACTGTTTGATGACTCAGCATTTCTCCAGGTCTAAAACCTGATGTATTCCACCTCCCACTCATCTGTCCCTCCGTCCTTCAAAATCTCTTCATTCCTGCACCTACTGACGTTTCCCTCTGTCCTCTTACATCATCGTTCTCACTTTTACATAAATCAATAGGTTTTTTTGATCATGGACCAACTCACACACACATCCTGCTACTTCTATCTTTGTGAGGACTCTCATCAACAAAATGCATTACCCAGGCCCTTATCACAACCATCACAGCTAACCCCCGACCCTAACCCCCTAACCCCCGACCCTAACCCTAACCCTAACCCCCGACCCTAACCCTAACCCCCTGAACCTAACCCTAACCCCCTGACCCTAATCCCCTGACCCTAATCCCCTAACCCCCTAATCCTAACCCCTGACCATAACCCCCTCACCCTTACCCCCTAACTCCTGACCCTAATTCCCTGACCCTAACTCCTGACCCTAACCCCCTAACCCCCTAACCCCCTAACCCCTGACCCTAACTCCTGACCCTAATCCCCTGACCGTAACCCCTCACCCTTACCCCCTAACCCCTGACCCTAATTCCCTGACCCTACCCCCTGACCCCAACCCCCTGACCCTAACTCCTGACCCTAACCCCCTAACCCCTGACCCTAACTCCTGACCCTAATCCCCTGACCCTAACTCCTGACCCTAACCCCTGACCCTAACTCCTGACCCTAACCTCCGACCCTAACCCCCGACCCTAACCCTAACTCCTGACCCTAACCCCCTGATTCTAACTGCTGACCCTAACCCCCTATCCCCTGACCCTAACTCCTGACCCTAACCCCCTAACCCTGACCCTAACTCCTGACCCTAACCCCCGACCCTAACCCTAACTCCTGACCCTAACCCCCTGACCCTAACTCCTGACCCTAACCCCCTAACCCCTGACCCTAACTCCTGACCCTAACCCCCGACCCTAACCCTAACTCCTGACCCTAACCCCTGACCCTAACTCCTGACCCTAACCCCCTAACCCCTGACCCTAACTCCTGACCCTAACCCCCGACCCTAACCCTAACTCCTGACCCTAACCCCTGACCCTAACTCCTGACCCTAACCCCCGACCCTAACCCTAACTCCTGACCCTAACCCCTAACCCTAACTCCTGACCCTAACCCCCTGACCCTAACTCCTGACCCTAACCCCTAACCCCTGACCCTAACTCCTGACCCTAACCCCCGACCCTAACCCTAACTCCTGACCCTAACCCCTGACCCTAACTCCTGACCCTAACCCCCTGATTCTAACCCTAACTCAATTCTCATCTCCAACTTGAAACCAACTCAGTTCCCAAAGATGTCCTCACTTCACTAGCAGACTGAGGACATTGGGACTCCATATGTAGCAACTACCATAACACACACACACACACGCACACACACACACACACACACACAATGTTGGATGAGTGAATGGTGCTCTGGTCAGGTGGTCCTCCCCCTAATGTGTGAGTGGTCATTGCGGCGGGGGGACATTCACAAGGCAACACGCCCCCGCGGCGCCGTCACGCCTCGCTGCCAAGTCCTCCTCATTAGAGGAAGAGCAGAACGAGGCCATGAGACACCCCTGAAAGGTGACTCTGGTCCAATCAGATGTGAGATCAATGATCCTCACCGGACGGCTCCTCCAAAATGATTCTCTACTCAGAAGGAAAACTTGTCTGGAGAATAAACCAAGAGAACCGGTTAAAATGGAAATTCTACAACCAAAATAAAAGAATTTTGTACTTTGATGCTAACGGTTGACTGTGCTAACGTGCTCTTTCTCGTGTGAACTGACCTCACCTTGTTTCCCGACAGGAAACTTCAAAGGGATGTGTAAACAGATCGACCACTTTCCTGAGGACACCAATCATGAAGCCGACCCGTCCGAGTATTTCCTGCGTAAGTGCTGCTTGTTGTGGTGTAAATCACTCTTCTAATCTTATATTTCGTAGTTTTAGTAGTTCTACTGCGTCATGATTGGTCAGCTGATCAGGCCCTGACGACAAAGCTTCCTTTTTGGGTGAGGAAGTGGACGTCCTTCTTGGTCACTCCTGACCTCTGACCTCACTGTGACCAAACAGAGACACACCCACATCTTTTGGGTGTGACCAAGCTTGTATCCGCCCACTTTTATTCACACACGCACATCTGATGTTTCCATGACGATGACATTTACAGTATGTTGCCTAAACAGTCAAAAGGACACATATTTAGATGGGTTAGATCTCACAGGTTCAGGTCTGGAGGAAGTGACATCATGAGGCATCGCGAGGACACACCGATGATGTCATCAAATAGTGGAGAGATGAAGAAGAGGAAGAGGAGGGGAAGATTTAAGGTGCTGCAGTTGCTGAGCAGAAAATCAGACTGTATTCTGCTAAAGAGCACCCCCGCTCACACACACACACACACACACATAAAGACACACACACATACACAGACACACACACACATACAGACACACACACACATGCAGACACATACATATAGACACACACACATAGAGACACACACAAACACGCACACACACACACAGACACACATACGCACACACACACACACACACACACACACGGATTATGTAAGCATGATGCAAAGTGGGTATAGACAAAGGCCTCGACGTGATGATTTACCGGGTGAGAAATACCTGTATTAAAATATAAACGGTTGGGCTCAATAGAACCTCAGCAGGGCTGATTCAATGATTAATCGTTGAATTTAAAATGTGAAGAATCATCATTTCATTTCTGTGTCTTATCTTAAAGTTCTTCACTTGTTTTCATTCTTTTTTAATTGTAATTTTATTTCTAAAGTCGTTGTTGCCACCTGAGCTGACACACACACTCACACACACACACACACACACACACGCACACACGCTCACACACACACACACGCTCACACACACACACACACACCCTCACCCACACACGCTCACACACACACACACGCGCTCACACACACACACTCACACACACACACGCACACACACACACACACGCTCACACACACACGCTCACACACGCACACGCTCACACACACACACACGCTCAAACACACGCTCACGCTCAAACACACACACACACACACACTCTCACACACGCTCACACACATGCTCAAACACACGCTCACGCTCAAACACACACACTCACGCACACACATCCTGCATGTGGTGTGGCCCAATAAAATCGATAGGTCTGGTCCAGGCCATGCGGGGGGGGTGCTCAGAGCTCTTTATCCCCCCAGAGGAGAGCAGGGTGGGTCACATGACCTTAGATGTGCTGGTCCCGGCGTTTGAGGGCAAACTGGAACCTGTTGGTTTAACTAAACGGGTGTTTACTGGTGAAGGAGCTAAGGTGCTGAGACGGCCGCCCAGTCGGTCTGTGTGTGATCACTGGGGCCACAGAGGTCATTGTGGGGGGGTTGTGGGGGTCAGGAGCCCAGAACGGTTTATCTCTGCTGATGGGACACTCTTCCCACCGGGGGAGTGAAATGCTGCCAGTTGCTTTGCTGGTTCCTGAAGAGATCCGATGTGACGCTCCGACCCTCAGCCTCAACTCTCCGTGTTCTCTAGCAGCTAAAGCTGAGCTCCTGCCGACTCCTGGATGGGGAGCCAGGTCCAAACACTCGGGAGGTGCAGAGCATCTCATCACTGGTGAAGGGCGCCATTAGCATCACCGAGCTAGCACGTTCTGAGCAGGCGGGGGCCGATCCAGAGCGAACGCCAGCGTCCGCTCCAAGGTGTCGATGATGGAAACGTGAACGTTCATGTTGATGCTCTGCAGCTGCTGCGTTTGCTGCCTGTTTATCAGTCTGAGCCGCGACGATCAATACAGAGCAGCCGGTATCAGCTGGCACCTCGGGTCTGACAGCAGGGACACGCACGCCGCCAGCAGCACGGGGCGGGGCGGGGCCACCGCGGGTGGGCGGGGCCACCGCCGGGGGGCGGGGCTACCGTTGCAACCGTCAGACCCTCCAACAAGTGTCAGGAAGTAACCTTCAGCAGGACCAGGCTCTTCCTGCCTACAGGAAGAGGAACCCTCCTCCTGTCGGCAGGATCAGGCAAACAGGAAAGAAAAGCCGGTGAATTTCTGTATCCGGACAAAACGTTGATTCCAAAAGGGATCTGAGGAAAATCAAAAGACGGGATCAAACGTGCCGATGACAGAAAAGCAGGATGGGAACCGCCAACCTTCACAGGAACAGTGTGATTTCAGTCAGGAGGAAGGTGAAAAGGTGTGAGAACGCATTTAAATGTTGGCTCGACATAAACCAGCAGGAAACGCAATCTTCTTCATTCCCAAAGAGAAAATAATCTTTGATTTTAGGTGAATTATCGACAGAAAAACAAAAACAAAATCTGTGAATTTGCACCTAAACTCTTCAAGCAGTCGCAGTTGGAAAGGTGAGAAAGGTGGAGCTGGTGGGGCTGGTGGAGCTGGTGGAGCTGGTGGCTCTGGTGGGGCTGGTGGAGCTGGTGGGGCTGGTGGGGCTGGTGGAGCTGGTGGCTCTGGTGGAGCTGGTGGGGCTGGTGGGGCTGGTGGAGCTGGTGGAGCTGGTGGGGCTGGTGGAGCTGGTGGAGCTGGTGGAGCTGGTGGTTCATTTGTGGGCGGAGCCTCAGTCAGGTCACCAAACCTCTGACATTAAGTCATTAAAGTGGAGTCACCTTCAGGCGTCACGCTGGGCCTCAGACGATCCTAATGAAGAAAGAACCACAGAGCGTTCCCGAGGCAGCACCCGGTGGCGTGTCCACATCTGGACGGTTAGCTGGGAATGATGCAATTAGAAGAGGGTCATCTCTCAGGACAACTTAATATTTAATCATCTGACCTCACTGGTAACCCAAAACCCCACAAACCCTCCGGGACCACGGCAGACGCACAGCAGACGGCGAGCTCTCGCTTCGTCTTTCAGATGTTCTTCTCTCTGACAGAGGCGGAGGGAGGAAATCCAGATTTCACCAGTCTGGGGAAGGTCAAGGTTAAACCAAGGTAACAGATCTGGAAGAGAATCCGGTTCTAAAGTAGAAAAGTAGAAAATGGCGTGCAGCCGCTCAGTCTGCGTCCCAGACCGGGTCCACGTGTGGAACCTCCACCGACGTAGAGTGATGAGAACGTTGATCCTGAGGTTTTTGGAATTCCACTCATTTGTGGGCGGAGCTTGACTCTGAAGCAGCAGTGAGCTGCAGCGTGTTGACGACCACCAATGTGATGAAGTGTTGCTGAAGATGCTGAAGCTGACTGTGTTTTTGTCGTCCCGCCGCTCTCAGGCGCCGTTCGAGCCTCCAGCATCTTCCCCATCCTCAGCGTCATCCTGCTCTTCATGGGGGGCCTTTGCATCGCCGCCAGCGAGTTCTACAAGTCCCGGCACAACATCATCCTCAGCGCTGGGATCTTCTTCGTGTCTGCAGGTCAGTTTTTGTCCTCGTCACTTCCTGTCTCTACTTTAGGTGCGTTCCAGACAGCAGAACCGGTATGAAATTAAAAGTACGACAATGAAATAAAATGTAGAAAAATTCAAATCTGTTCATAAAGAAGAGCAGGTGTATAAACCGAATGGCTCTAAACATGAACACAAAATATTGACAGATCAAAGCTTTTCTTTGATCGTCAGATGGTCAAAGTCGAGCTTCTTCTCTGGCACGAGTCCTCACTCAGAGAAACCACACAGATGAGGTCCCGGGACAGAACCCTGGGGTGCTCCACAGATGCTAACGGGAACCTGACTGATTGTGTCTTGTCTTCTTTGACCCCTGACCCTTGTGACCTCTGCTCGCCGCCCCCTCCTGCCTGAACGATCAGGACTGAGCAACATCATCGGGATCATTGTGTACATATCAGCCAACGCCGGGGATCCCACCAAAAGCGACTCAAAGAAGAACAGCTACTCGTACGGCTGGTCCTTCTACTTTGGCGCCCTGTCCTTCATCATCGCCGAGATGGTGGGCGTCCTGGCCGTGCACATGTTCATCGATCGCCACAGACAGCTGCGGATCGGAGCACGCTCGGCCGACTACCTCCAAGGTTCTGCCATTACACGGATCCCCAGCTACCGCTACCGCTACCGGCGCCGCTCACGCTCCTCTTCCCGCTCCACGGACCCCTCACATTCTCTCGACGCCTCGCCGGTCGGCCTCAAGGGCTTCAGCGCACTGCCGTCCACCGAGATCTCCATGTACACGCTGCCCCGGGACACCCTCAAGTCCGGCGGCACGCCCACCGCCACCTACAACTCAGAGAGGGATCACAACTTCCTGCAGGTCCACAACAGCATCCAGAAGGACCTGAAAGACTCGAGCCACACTAACGCCGCCAACCGCCGCACCACGCCGGTATGAGGGAGGCGGAGGCCAGGATGGCCCCACAAACTGGCCCCGAAGGTGCAGATGGAGTTCCATGTTTATAGACATCTGTTCTTTATGTTCCGCTGCATGAGTTTCCATCACCGTCACGTCTGCCTGGTCAGAACCACCAGAGTGGGTCAGGTGAGGGTCCAGGAGGCCGAGGTGAGGGTGGGAACTGTGGGGGACCGTCATCCATCAATCACATGATTTCATGGCTTTTTGCGCCCCCCCCCCCCAAAAAAAAACCATCACCACTGACGACAAAACCTCCTTTATTTATTAGAAGATTTTTGCATTAAAACTGTGAATTGTTGCAATCTGGGATTAAGAATTAGCCCAAATTGTAACACAAAAGGTACTATTGTATACGTGTATACACACATATATATGCACATATATATATACATACATATGTGTGTGTGTGTACATATACATATATATATATACTGTAGTGATTAATTTTATACATAAATTATGTTAAGAATTAAAAATTACAACCTTTAACAAAGCAAAAAAGACAAAATTCCTAAACTAAGTGCTGTTGGAGAAGAAAAGACTCTTTTAGTATTTTTTTAAGCTTCAGAAGGTGCCGCCAGTAGAAACATCTGGAACCTTCTGGTCTGTTTCCTTGACCTGCTGCTCGCTTTGTCCTACTGAAACTTTGACCCCCTTAAAACCAACAAGACTTCTAAAATGTTAAAAAAAGGAAACAAATCCTGCAAAAAACTGAGAAAAGTGACAGGAAGCAGCAGAAGGGAACGAAAAGAAAAATGAAAGTAGTTGCAGGAGAATTTAAGTGCATGCTCGATCTGCTCTACGTACTAATCAAAGGGAAACGTTGTTTTCATGTGTTCATCTCTTACGCTTATTTGATACTTATTCCATTTATTTTAATTTGGAGGGAGAACAATTCTCACTCAACAAATCTGCTTTTTAAAAATGGTTTGGTTGAGTTCTTCATGATATGTTGTTTTTCTTTTAAATGTGTTTAAATTAGAAATTTAATCTTTAAAAGGTGCCAAAGTTTAATAAATGATGAACCCCAGCGGGAACAAATTAGCATGTTTTTAGCACTGCTCTGTTTGTCTGAATTAGCTTCTGTCCCATCACATCGAGAGGAGTCATTGAGGTGGCTCGGGCATCTGGCTCGGACGCCTTCCTTTAGAGGTGTTCCGGACATGTCCCACCCGGGAGGCGGCCTCGTGGCCGGCCCAGGACCAGGTGGAGAGATCATATCTCTCGCCTGGCTTGGGAGCGGCTGGGGGTTCCCCCGGAAGAGCTGATGGAAGTGGCCGGGGAGAGGGCACCCCTCCTGGAGCTGCTGCCCCCGCGACCCGGATCCGGATAAGCGGGAGAAAACAAAACGAAACGAAGCTTCTGTCCCCCTGCTCCTCCTCCTCAGCAGATTTGGCTCCTTCAAAGGTCAGTTAAGCCGTTTTAGTCAGAATATCTCAACAGGTCGGAACTGCGACGCTCCCAGGAATGTTAGCAGTTGAGCCCCGCCCACAGCCACAGCTGGATTCCCATCATGCTGTCATTCCCAGGAAATGGGAAAGAGTGAATTTTCACCAAAATGTTCAAATCTGGCTCATTTTTATATAATAAAGCTGTTTCATGGCCGCTGGGGGCAGCAGAATGTTGCTGTCGCGCTAGCTGATGCTAACTGTTGTCAGTGGACACACAGGCCGCGGTGCGTGTGTGTGCATGTCGGGGGTGCCAAGTTATGCAACACGGCATTAAACTGACCAGTGACCTTTGTCTGACTTTACTGGATGTTGTTCTGGACCCCTGGGAGCAGTGGGGGCGGGGCTACCTCAACCCTCTGATTAGCAACTGAATTTAACATAATTTGGTCGTGTTGTGCCTGAACATACATGTGGAGCCTCCTGTGCTGCAGCACGTGGAGCTGTGTCACCGGTGTCCGTTACCAGAAATCAGCCTTTAAAGTCCACTAACAGCAGAACTCCGGTCCACGCTGCCCCCTGGCGGCGCAGAGGGGCATCGCAGGACAGAAGCCTGCAGAGGATTCGACCCATCAGGACGTTTTTAAATCAAATATGGATTTATTCCGAATTTGGTCCGGTCACAGAAGCAGCCAGTAAATCGTTTTCAGTGACCTGCAGCCTGACCGCCGCGTCTGTCCACATCTAAAATTAACTGGTCTACATTTAAATCTACAACAGTGAACCTGCCAAGTCATCCAAACCCTCCCAGCTAAGATCACCGCCACCATCAACACATGCATCTGCGTGTCCTGTTGATCACTACGTGCACACGCAC
Source organism: Takifugu rubripes (assembly GCF_901000725.2). Classification (NCBI taxonomy): domain Eukaryota; kingdom Metazoa; phylum Chordata; class Actinopteri; order Tetraodontiformes; family Tetraodontidae; genus Takifugu; species Takifugu rubripes. Next base: position 13,914,177 of record NC_042289.1, read on the forward strand.
GAATCAGAAGTGCGACTCCTCACTGCGTCCCAGCATGCACCTGGGGTACCTGGCTGCCGTCCCAGCATGCACCTGGGGTACCTGGCTGCCGTCCCAGCATGCACCTGGGGTACCTGGCTGCCGTCCCAGCATGCACCAGCTGCTTCAGGATTAAGCTGAATGAAACACTGCTGCTCCAACAAGCAGACATGGACCCTCGAGGTGTTGGAGAATGGGATGTTCCATCATCTCCAGGGCGTTGGTCTAAGGCCAGAGGCGGAACACCAGGATCACCTCACACCTGTCCCGGCAGAGACCACCTGTCCGAACAGGTCTGTCCACCACAGCACATCAGGGTCCACACCTGAAACCACCTGCTTCGAGATCAAGAACAGGACGCGTTTTCTGGTGTTCCACTTTATTAGAGACAACAACAGCTGTGAGGGTTCTGCAGAGCCTCTTCAGGCCGTCTCCTCCTTGGCGAGGCGGTCCTTCTTGAGCGGTCCCTGTTGGACAGAAACAACCGTTAGACGCCGGTCCTGGCCGCCGTGGCGCTCGTGTTTCCGGAGAGTGAACAGGGAGCCAACACAGAAGGGCGCCGCTCCCCTGCCTCACCGGAGCTCGCTGTAGCACCGGAATGGAACCCGAGTTCACACGGAGGGTGAACCAGGTTACGAACGGTGCCGCCATTCAGGCTCTGATCATGAAACGTTGGAAGCTTCAGGCTTACCATGAAGGCCTTCTTCTCCTCCATGGTCTGGAAGCGTCCGTGACCAAACTTGGAGGTGGTGTCGATGAACTTGAGGTCGATCTTCTCCAGCGCGCGACGGCTGGTCTGAACCAACAGAGACTGAAAACAGAGCAGGTTCATTTAGAAGAGTGGACCCGAACAGCTGCATCCTCCAGAGCAGCCAGATCTTAAGCTGCCGTTGAAGACATTTGTCCACGTCTGACCTTGCGCAGGGTCAGAACCCTCTTCTTGGTTCCTACGACGCATCCCTTCAACATGACGAAGTCATTCGTCACCTCTCCGTAGTGGACGAACCCACCCTGATAGGAACACGGCCACAAAGTTAAGACAGAACACTTCCATCTGGTCCTGGAAGTCCTCCAGGAGCGTCTCTCACCAGGGGGTTGATGCTCTTGTTGGAGAGGTCGTAGTCGGTGGAGGCGTTGCTCTTCACCAGCTTGCCGTCCTTGGTGTGGAAGCCCTGGCCGATCTTGTAGATCTTCTTGTTGATCTCCGTGCGGTGGTGGTAGCCTTTCTGACCAGCACGGGCCACCGAGAAGGCCACGCGGGCCGGATGCCAGGCACCGATGCACGCCACCTTCCGCAGACCACGATGCGTCTTGCGAGGAAGCTTCTTTGTGTGCCAACGGCTGGTGACACCTGGGACAGTGGACACGGTCTCCTTTAAAGAACTCAGGAGCGACCCCTCCAACCCCACACATGACCTTTTCCTCACCCTTGTAGCCGTGACCCTTGGTGATCCCGATGACGTCGATCATCTCGTCCTGGGTGAAGACCGTGTTGATGGGGATGGACTGCTCCAGCTTCTCGCGGGCCCAGTCCACCTTGTCAGAGATGGTGCCGCCGTTGAGCTGCACCTCCATCAGGTGAGACTTCTTCTGCCTGATGGGCAGCAGGCGCATCTGCAGAGACAGGCGGCTTAGAACGGAGCAGCACGCGCACACACAGCAGCACAGCAGCGTCGGTCTCAGAAGGAAGGCAGCATGGAAGGTATCCTCATGTGTGTCGGGCGCCACGCCTGGCGCCAGATCCGTGGTCTCATCACAGACGCAGCTGAAGGCCGCTACAGAAGCTAATGAATGCTAACCTGTGTGTGGGTGATGACGCGGATGACCTGACAATACTTCTTCATCAGGTTAAAGTCCTTCTCCAGCTGCTTCTTGCCCTCATCGTCCTGCCACTTCTTGCAGTATTTGGTAAAAGCCTTCTTCTTGGACTTGTACCTGTTAGCATGTAGCATAGGAAGGGATAGGGTTGGCACAGGTCCTTCATAGCCTGAGGCCAGCGAAAGGACGCAGTGCTCGGCTGCTCATCCTCCTCATGGTGCACAGAAAGGGGAAACAGCCAACAGATTTTGGCTCATGGCGCAGTTTCTAGGAAGCACTTTCCACTGGCCAGAGGAGCCTGGAGCTCATCAGGGCACGCGGCACCTGAGCGGAGCTGCCAGAGGCCACCGGGACGTTAGGCTGGCTGAAAACCACCATTTCCACAAAGCCAAGGACATCTGGAGCATCCGTTTCCGGTCCACTCACCAGTTCTTGTAGAAGCGGCGCTTGCACTCGTCGCTGATGTGTTCAGCAAAGATGGTCTTAAAGGAACGGAGACCACTGGGGGTGTTGACGTAACCCACGACCCCGATCACGACCATGGGAGGGGTCTCCACGATGGTGACGGCCTCCACCACCTCCTTCTTGTTCACCTCTGCAGGAAAACAAGTCAGTACGATGAGATCGAGGACGCGGCTGATATTTGTGATCTAAAGTTAATCCGATGTCGCTCAGGACTCGACATTCAGCAAGGGCCTGAGGCCCATTGTGTCCGCCCGTCGAGGGTCTCATCAAAGGCACACCATCACATTTCTACTCTCAAACTTTGCCCCCCCCCACTCACTTGATCCTGGTCTGTCCACCTCACGGACGATGTGCGTCATGCCGGCCTTGTAGCCCAGGAAGGCCGTCATGTGCACGGGTTTGCTGGGATCATCCTTGGGGAAGCTCTTGGCTTTGCCTCGGTGTCGGCGGCTCCTCTTGCGGGGCAGAAACCCCAGAGATCCGTGGCGTGGAGCCGAAAATTTGCGGTGGGACTGCGAGAAACGGGGAAACTCTTCAGCAGACGGTCGAAATGGAAACTTGCATTTAAGTTCACCAGTGACGTCAGTAGTGTGAATTTACAACAATTTATAGTCTTTTGGTTTTAAAGTATTTCATATTAAAATTGCAGGTGTATCCTCCCACGAGAAGTATGAGTAAAACATACACACGACTTATATTTCCATCCGAGTCAAGAAAATGGTTCCGGTTACATGGACGTGCCACGATACTAGCTTAGCCACAGTTAGCACGCAGCGTGCTACATGGGCACACTTGTGCTGCCAAGTCTGATTACAGGTTATGGAATCTATTACAGCGGTCCTCGGGAAACACACACGTTATTACATATAGGTAACAGTAGCATTTTAAAAGAAAGAAAACCAAACGTTAAAGGCCCGACTACAACTGCCATGTTGAACCTTCTAAACACCGGCATCCGGTGAAAAAGATTGAAAACAGCGACTTGGAAAGGACGCATCAATTAAACAAAAACGTCAAAATTAAACGTCATATAAGCGAAGAAATGAAGTTAAAGCCAACGGATGTTGTAGATGACGGTGGGATTGTCTCAGATACACTCACCATTCTCAGTCCAGTCCGATTTCAAAGAGGCCCAACGTCAGGAAATGAAGCTATATATACGAAGAGGAAACATCGCGGGAATCGGCGAGACTCTCGTCTGCTACCGGAAATACCTATGTGGAGCCACGAGGTGCCGCAATTTCAGCACACAGCAGCTAAACGGTGAAAATGTTACTTTAAGACTTTTGATATTAGGTAAATATTTAAAAATATATTTAGACTTACAAGAGCAAAACACTTCTTTCTAAAACCACAGTTTGTAACGGTGTGATTTGTTGTGAATTTCATCTGAAACACAAAAAAACCTTAATTTTTGACAATTATTTAATACATCTCATACATTTTTTAAAACAAATCAAGTCATTAACTACCATAATATTCATCATACAAGAAAAGACAATCTGCCAGATTAAGGCATAACAATGGTTTTATGAGCCAGTTGTGGAAAATTGTCACCAGTGAAAGAAGAAACCTGTTTCACAGTATATTTTTTTGAAATATAAAATAATTCTTTTAAATGTAACAGATAATTTGCTCCCAATTTTCCCCATGAAGATTTATGTAGACTAACGTCAAGGTTCCCTCCAGCCAACAGGAATGAAGCAATAACACAAAAACACTCTTTTTTTCTGTTTCACAGCACTAAAGTGGTACAAAAAGAACAAAATCAGGAGATTTGAGAACTGAGTTGGTCTCCAGTCACGCCGTGCTTCTGCAGCTTATCTAAGAAAAGTCGACCGCAGTTGAGCTCAGCCAACAAACTGTGTCGGGAGGAGCCGAGGAACCCGGAGAAGTCGAGAGGTCTTCCTTCCCTTGGAGCTTGGAGACTTTGGTCCCTGAACAGCTCACATCACATTTTAACATTTCTGGGTGTGCAGCTTGCATGTGCGGCCTGTGCACACTTGTGCGCAGAGCTTCCTGTTCACGCACACTCTCCCTCCAGGTTCCTCCTCCGGAAAAAAGACTTTCCAAACTCGTAGGTGCTAATCATGATGGCGCAGGCCGGGGCCACTTTGATCACTCTGGGCATGAAGCCTGAGGAAGAAGCCAGCGGTGAGCCAACAAGCAACCAAGGAGCCACTGAAGGTGAGTCTGAGCTCTACCTGCAAACAGGCCTCTGTAGCCCAGCTCCGCCCAGATCTCCTTCATGATGTGCCAGGTGGACGAGGCTCGCTTCAGAGAAGCTGCAGAGGGAAAATAGCCAGGAGACATTTTAGAAACCTCTTGTGTTCTTTACAGGTAAATGAGATGATGGGGAAAAGGGAGGGGCCTCCCAGACCTCCCAGAGAATCCATCTCTCCCAGCTGGATCTGTCTGCGGGTCTTCACCACATCGAACGGCAGCGTCAGGATAGCAGCGATCTGCAGCCAAAGGTTTGTGTGAGCGGCCACGATGGCGAGCACCGTGAAGATAACGTTGGACTACTCACAGCTCCTGAAGAGGCTCCTGCCGTGAAACTGATGGAGACGTTGGCCTCGGTCAGCTGACACCACTGACACAACCGGCTCTTCAGCAGTTCGTAGTTGAACCAGTACAGAGCTGAAGACACACACTCACGTCAGCAACACACTCCTGCCGAGCTCCGCGCACGTTTGGGACCTGTGGCGCAGCTCTCACCTGAGAATGGGACGTCTCTGAGCACGGTGGGACCCCACCCCCTCCACAGAGACAGCACGCCGTCCTGGGACACTGCCGAGCGGATACAGGCGAAGAGCTCGCCGTAGGGTCGCCGGCGGGACTGCATCTTAGTCCGGACCAGCTCCAGAGGACTGAGGACCGTCACCGCGCCCACTGCAAACACACAACCTCTGTAGGTCACCAGCGAGACGGGCTGTCCGCATGATGGCGTGGACTTACATCTGGCTATGCCCCCTGAAATCAGTGGGATGTGGTTGCCCTGGAGACCGAGGCTGTATCGCAGGTAGTCACGCAGCTGGTCGTAACAGGTGAAGTAGATAACGGTGGCGGGCACAGACATCATTCTACACACATGCAAATGAAGAGGAATCCAATAAATACACTTTGAAAATAAATGGGATGTTTTTCTTCACAGCACATGGGGCCTCCATGCTGCCCCCTAGTGGTTCACAACCGGCGGAAAGTGTCGGGAATATTTTCAGAGACAGGAACTTCTCTGATGATCCCACTACAGTTTGGTCCTCGTATGGGTCTCAGAACCAGTATTTTCCAGTCCAGAAACACTCACAGCGTCGGTGGGAGGCCGCTCCACAGAGACCTGGCGCCTTCGTATCGAGTGATCTTCACAAAAGCATCCTACACAGAAAGAGGTGACCTGATGACGCTTCGGAATGGGAGGTGTGTGTGTGTGTGTGTTGGGGGGGGGGGGGGGACTCACCAGAGTGCCACTGAAGTGTGTCTGTGTGTTATACCATCTGGTACAACTGTTGCCCTTCTGACACACGTAGATGTGATCCAGTAATCCGTTACAATACAGGAAACACTTCCCTGTGGGGGGGCAGAAGTACAGCTGACTACAGTGGAGGAGAACAAACGGGACACGAAGACGACCTCTGTCCTCGTCTCTGATGACTCTTTATTGAAAAAGATTGACAGAGGGACAAGCTAAAGTCTTAGCACGTTAGCAAAAGCTGCAGGTTGACCAGAGCTGGCTGTGAGTGGAGGGACAGAAAAACAGGGAAGAAACCGGCTCGTGGACCTCTGCTGCGTCTTGGATTTTAAGATTTAGGGCGTTTTAGCAGCGGCTGTCAATACTCACACTTGGAAGGATGAATGACACTTTCCCATGGAGCCGCTGTGCAGTGTGAAGCTACAGAAACAGGCAGAGCAGCAGGATTAGAAAAGACAAACAGGCGCGAACAACAGGCGCAGCAGGTTAGCAAAGCAACAGTGAACAGACTCAGACTGTGGGAAAACCACAGAAGAAGACTGACCTTTGTAGAACGGAGTCTGCTGGGCCTGCAGCCGAATCTTTACCACGTCCAGCGGCGTGACTGCAAACACAGCAACACACACGGCTAACACACGCGGCTAACACACACTAAGTGTCTGAGGACGGAGGAAGAGGAGGGGCCCCCCCAAGTCCACTGTATGTACCCTGGTTCCGACTGTGACATATCGTGACTGACAGCGTTTGGACCAGCTAGAACCACATTACAGATTCTGGCAACATTCTCGCCACAGCAGAGCGCCAGTCGGGCCTGCTGGTGAGAACAGGCGGCCATCTTCACTCAGCCGATCACCTCATTAATGAATCGGTCGATTGATCGGTTGTGATGCTGAAGGGAGGTGATGTTCCCCTCGGGTTCAGGTGGCATCAGGAGTGAGTGACCTTTGCTCTCACCAAAGACGGACGTGAGAAGGGCTCCGGTGCTGGACGCCATCATCTGCTGCGTGGGCGAGATGGCGGCGGCGGCGGCGTCTGGAGCAGCCCGCTCCCCCATCCTGGCCGTCTGTCGGACCACAGAAACACAGCAGCTGAGCCAGAGACCTTCCAGAGGAAACATCAACTCATTCTTCCAGGTGGAAATGCTCCATATTATCTGAATTCCTAGCGTGTGTTTTTGGTCCAATAAAACTGGTGATCGGTGATCATCTTGTCCTCCTGCTAGAGATGAGGAGCTACAGAAGGGGAGCTACAGAAGAGGAGCTACAGAAGGGGAGCTACAGATGAGGAGCTACAGATGAGGAGCTACAGAAGAGGAGCTACAGAAGAGGAGCTACAGAAGAGGAGCTACAGATGAGGAGCTACAGATGAGGAGCTACAGATGAGGAGCTACAGAAGAGGAGCTACAGAAGAGGAGCTACAGAAGGGGAGCTACAGAAGAGGAGCTAGAGATGAGGAGCTACAGATGAGGAGCTACAGAAGAGGAGCTACAGAAGAGGAGCTAGAGATGAGGAGCTACAGATGAGGAGCTACAGAAGGGGAGCGGCTGCTGGACCTCAGGTGATGATAAGCTATCAGGGTTGTGCAGCCAGAGCCTCCTCACGGCTGCGGAAGCCGTTATAATCACATGCAAAGAGCCGAAGATGATTTGAATAAAAGACACGTTTCTGAGCAAATCTTCTGGTTTTACTGGTTTTCTGCTGTTCCATTTCATCAGTTTGTTCTGACTGTTGTTGTATTTAAAAGGAAAAAATGTTGAGTTAAAGTTTAATTTTAATGAGACAAATGACATTCCTGCTCTATGTATCACGTTAATCGGTTAAAGTGTTGATTAAATATTAACAGACAAATTCTGAAAACTGTTTTGACTAAATATATTTGATTAAAAAAAAGTGGGGGAATGTCTTCATAGCTGGTCAAATGACTACGAAATATACAGTTTAATTTCTCCATTAAGATGTTTTATAACTTTCTAGGGTTTAATTTCAAAAACAAGCACATTTGTTCCTAAATGTTAACTTGTTCCAACGGAACCACATGTTATATGTTGACAGGGCGATAAAATGAAGTAAAGTCTTCGAGCTGGCTCTCTGAAACGAGCTGAAACGAGCTTTCTGCCCCCTGCTGTGATGCTGTAGTCCCACCAGTCTGCTCATCCTCACAATCACCTCGACAGAGGACAATCTCCACAGAAACACAGCCCAAGCCTTTACCATGTTTCACAGTTTTTAAAATGGTCAAACTAAGAAAGTGACAAAACCGCCGGTGTAGTAGACTTTCTACTTCCTGTTAAAAAGAGGAACAGTGATTTTTGCTGATAAAAAAAAAGCGGTTTCACTTCACTGTAGACAATAAAGATTTGATTTTGTTGAAAGAGGATGAAATGAATTTGGAGAACAGTTGTATGTTTTATGTTTGCAGGAAGTTCTCTGCCCTGATGGAAAACGCTGCTGTCCTGAAGGTCACCTGTGCAGCTCGGACGGACGCTCCTGCATTAAAACAGGTGAAATCTGCTCCTGCAAACATCACAGATCCAGAAAACACAACATTAATCCAGAAGATTAACAAGCTGCTCCTTTTTAATTATACCTTCACAACTTTATAGTCCATCTGGAAGTCCATTTATAGTCCATTTTAAATCACAAAATTCTGCAGGGGGAGCAGAGATTTCTCTGAAAAAGGGGGTCAGACCAGAACTCCATTTAGCCCAGAGCTCCTCTATAGGCTCCTATAAGTTCCTGCTGAAACTCCCTGTGCAGCCTGTCTGGTTTTAAATCGCGGAATTCTGAGCTCGTTGAGTGTTTCTGCTACACATGTTGAGAAGTAAACTTATTTTCCAGCTGTCGTTCCATGCAGTGACACTGAGGTGTGTCCAGATAATTACACCTGTTGTAAGGACGGAAGTGACAAATGGACATGTTGTCCTCTACCGCAGGTACACACACACACACGCAGGCACACACACAAAATGTTTTTAAAACGACAACAGTTTCCCTCATTAAAGTTAAATTACAATATTATATTTTCCACTGAAAAATCCTGAGGCGGAGAAAAGGAGCATCTGCTTGAACTCTGTGCTGCACACCGCACCTGTTTCACTTCAGTGAAAAAAGAAGTAGGTTCCACTTCCTGTCTCACTTCCTGTCCAGGCTGTGTGCTGCCCAGATAGGAATTACTGCTGCCCCGCCCAGTACAGGTGTGACGAGCAGAGCACCTCCTGCATCAAGGGCGATTCAGTGATGTCCTGGTTCCCAAAGCTTCCTGCTGCCCTTCGCATGGACGCCGGCCTCCAGGTGGCGCTCCGAGACGTCCGGTGTGACGAGCAGACCAGCTGCAAAGACGGCCAGACCTGCTGCAGAACATCACCCACCACCTGGGGCTGCTGCCCCTCTCCACAAGTACAAGAAATCTGTCTTGTGTTCATTCAAGAGTTTAAAAGTCCTGCTCTGTAGCTGGCATCAAGCCCGCGTGGGGTCCAGATTAGCTCCACCTGCATCTGTAACTCACATGTGGGGCTGTATTTTAATACTTTAATACTTAATACTGCTCTTGTCCTTCTCTGTCCTTTTGAAAGGCGGTGTGCTGCAGTGACATGAAGCACTGCTGTCCCACCGGCTACACCTGCTCGGAAGGAGGACAATGTTCCCTGAAGACCCGCCGCCTTCGCTGGTTCAACTGGGGCGACGAGAAGCTGATCTGACTGTTTGTTCTACGCAGTGATGGAACTGTTGGAGTCTGATCGTCATCAGTCTCTCTCATTTCTCCTTGTTTTCCAGCTGCATTTAAAAGAACGATGTAACTCACGTCAGTAATCATTTCTATTAAATTGAGTCATTAGCATGAAACTGATATTTGAATTAAATCATCTTGAGGTTTTGATATTTTTCCTATCTAATTAAGCTGTTTTGTGTATTTGAAGCGATATCGTGTCTGCGGCTTATTTTTAGATCTGGATCAGAATTCTGAAGGAACAACCCTTCTGCTTGTTTTCAATTTTGCTTTTTCTATTTAGTTATTTTCATTTAATTGAGAAAGCACATATTTATATTTACATCATATTTATTCCCATCTTAAGTGGCCTGTCTCTCTGATCCCCTCCCCCTTTTGCTTTCAATTTTTACCTATTTTTAATTTGAAATCAAAAAGTTGGATTAATCACAATTGGATTTTTCACATCATATAAGATTATGTTATTATTTTTCATATCAAAGTACTGCCCCACGTCTTTTTTGGGGGCGGGGGGGTCAGAAATAGAGAAGAAAATGTGTCAGAAAAAGAACAAATTTACAACGAATGCTAGAACCCTGTCTAATTTAGTCACTAACTACTAGTGGCAGGTCCTAACTCACACTGATCCAAATCACACAGAAATATTTGATTGTTTTCGTTGTTGTCTTATGACGTCCGTGACTTTCATTTTGAAGGGGTGCGCTCTTCCGCCGCTGTATCCGCTCTTACGTTCACTCCCCCCGCTGACGTATGAATCATCGTTTCCAAGATGGCGGCGCACCTGTTTCTGTGATCCGTGTCGTCCGTGCAGGAGCAGCCGGAGCGAGGGGTCTCAGCCCGTCACGTACACGCGCACGATCACGGTTCCGGCTCCAAAATGTCCACAGAGGAACTGTCAGCATCCGACAGCGAGGCCGCCTTCGCCGGTGCTGGAGAGCGCTGGGCGCCGGTGGGCGCTGTGGCCAGTCCGGAGCTCGAAGGCGGCACCGTCGGCCGGTCGCTGTCGGGAGGCTGTGAGGCGGCCGCCGAGGAGGACATGGCCGTTCGCCTGGAGAAGCTGGAGGAGGAGCAGGCCCTGCTGAACTCCTCTCTGCTCGCCCTCACCTCGCACTTCGCCCAGGTCCAGTTCCGGCTGAAGCAGATCGTTCACGCTCCGAGCGCCGACAAGGAGAAGATGCTGGCGGAGCTGGAGGAGTTCGCCTTCAGGGGCTGCCCGCATGTGGTGGGCTGCCGAGCCCGGGACGAGGGGCAGCTGGAGAACTCGGTGAGGTCTGCTGGTCCAGAGACCAGAGTCGGAACCACAGTGGTTTAGCATTATTTTGTGGAGCGGTTTTGGCCCAGTAAGACTGGAAGGATCGATAATCTTGGTGATGAAGCAGAGGAGAATCTTCTGATTGTAGCTCGTATTCATCGTGTGTGTAAATGTCGGAACACGTTTCTTCTTCCTGTTTCACACCTTAAAGCTGATAATGTGTCACTTATGACAATTATAAAATGAGATGCGAAGAAGCAGCTGGTGATGAAGGAGGGCACCGTCTCCCATCGTTCTTGCGTCTTCGCGTCCATTTTTAAAGAGACAGAATCAGCACAGCAGTTTATTGTCAGGTGAGCTTCAGGGCTGATCTTCATGTGGTTGGTCGAGTCTGAGCCGCGTTCCCGTGCTGGCTCTCTGTGGGCCAGGTCTTGCTCTTTGTTGTGGTTCTCTGCTCCCTCCCAGGAGGACCTGGTGAGCTGGAGGCTTTGGTGCTAACACGCCAGCTAACCTTGTCTGTGTGCTTCCTGGATGCTAAAGCGGTCGTTTGTGTGACTCTCAGACTGAAAGGGAGACGAGAGAACGTCTGGAGGCTCAGCGAGAGAAGCAGAAGGATCTGATCTTTCAGCTGAAGACGCAGCTGGACGACCTGGAGAGATTCGCCTACCAGGAGGGGAGCTACGACTCGCTGCCACAGTCGGTGGTCATGGAGAGGCAGAAGGTAGGAGCAGGCGGGGGAACCTCCGGAGATCCTCTCAGCCCCCCATTGAAAGGATCTCCGTGGTTGATGTTGACGTCTGGATGTTTTGTGCTCTGACGGTTTTGAAAGTCTTCCTGTTTTTGATCAGGTGGAACAAGTTTTAATCCTCTCGGGGCTGTATGATCAGCTGTTCTCGATGTTTCTGACAAAACCTGTTTTCTTCTGCTCCGTTTACCTTTGAAACTTGTGGAAAAGGGTCTAAAGCAGCAGGTGGCCTCCGCCGGCGTCGAGCTGCAGCCTCGTCACTGACGCTTAAAATCCAACGGGGCTTAAAGCTTTCAAATCATTCGCCAAACTTTTATGACTCAAAAATTGCCCCGGTGGGGGCGCTAGAGGGTAAGTGGTGCGGCCCCTGCACAGCAGATGAGCCGATAACCTTCAGCCTCTCCTCCTGCCGTCAGGTCATCATCGATGAGCTGATTGAGAAGCTGGACGTGAACCTGAACGAGGACATCGGGAAGCTGTCGCCCGAGGAGCTGCGGCAGCGGGTGGACGCCGCCATCGCCCAGATCGTGAACCCTGCCCGGGTCAAAGAGCAGCTGGTGGAGCAGCTCAAAACACAGATCCGAGACCTGGAGATGTTCATTAACTTCATCCAGGGTGCGATGAGCGGTCTGCTCGCGGTTTGGAATGGACCTGCGGCTCTGTGGTCTTAACCAACGTCTGTCCTCCTCACAGATGAGGCAGGAAACCCGCTGCTGTCGGAGGACGGGTCCAGTCAGCGCTCGCCAACCTCGGCCAGCGGCAGAGCTTCAGGGATGAAGAAGGGTGGTAGGTGGCACCTCGGCGTCTCTCTGGGCAACTGTGCTAACATGCTAGTGGCAGAGTTGCTGCAGTCACCAGTCTGAACCCACCAGGAAGAACCCGGTCACATAAACCTCTGTCTCTCTCTGCAGTAGATCCCCAGCAGGCCCAAAAGATCCGAGAATCTGGCCTTCAGCTGATCCAGAGGGCGCTGGCTGTGCTGCAGATGTTTGCTGTCAGCCAGTTTGGCTGCAGCCCTGGACATATTCCACAGAGGGTGTGGCCTCCAGAGACATCCGAGCAGGACTACGGACCCCTGCTGCAGCGCCTGGAGGGCGCCGTGGAGAAGGTGCGGGTTCTGGGCTCCCGTCGGCAGCCTGCCCTCGAGCACGTCGTCAACTACACCAGCAATGCGGCACTGGGACCTCGAGACGAGCTCACCTCGTCGGTCAGGAAGGAGCTGGCGTTGGCTCTGAAAGAGCTGCTGGCTCACGGCCTGTTCTGCCCCTCCCAGACCATGAGCCTGGTCCTGGCCCCCATCTCCTGCCTGCTGCCTCACCACCCTGCTCCTCACACCATGCACCCCTGGGACCTCTTTGTGAAGTATTACCACTCCAAGAATGGAAAGGCCTTTGTGGAGTCGCCGGCCCGCCAACTGTCTCAGTCCTTCAGCCTGCCTGTAGGGGGCGGCCCCGTGACCGTCACCCCCAAGCAGTCTCTGCTGTGGGCCATTCACAGTGTGCTGAAGGAACACGGTCGCTACAAACGGGGTCCCGACACCAAGTTCAAAGCGCTGGTGTGCATGGCTCTGAACGAGCAGCGGCTGGTGTCGTGGCTCAACCTGCTCTGCAAGTCCGGGACCCTGGTGCACCCTCACTACCAGGCCTGGAGCTACATGGCCCAGACGGGCTTTGAGGGAGCGCTGCGCATCCTGGGCCGCATCAGTCACCTGAGGTTCAACCTCCCGGTGGACCTGGCTGTGCAGCAGCTGAAGAATATCAAAGACGCCTTCTGAGCAGGACACACGCAAGATGAGTTGGACCAAACCGCCCCGGATCAAGACGCCCTTCACGTCTGGAACTCGTTTGGATGTTGATTCAGTCTCGACTCACCTCAAGTATTTGACTTTTGCCTGCTAAGTGAGAGTGGTTGGGGGGTCTGATTAATGCATATAGCATCCTTTGGTGTTAGCCTGCCTTAAAACAGAGAAGAACCTTCTGTTTAGTGACACCTTCCTGACCTTTGGGACCCCAACCCTGACCTATGCACCAAAGACCCCCAAGTAAGTGCTTGATCCTGTGGCTCCTACATAATAATGTGGACCAGTGACCAAATAATGGACCAAAACTATGTAAACGAGGACAAATATGACCGACATGCTAATGCTAGCATGACGCTACTGCTGCGTTACTGTCTGGTCCAGACACTGTAGCTATTGGGTGTTAGCTCACGGTAGCAACATTAGCAGCTAATGCAAGACTTTTGATCCTTGAAATTTTAAATGAGTGCTTTTTATTTATTTAGCCAGTAGTTGTGTGTCTGCTGAGCGCTCGGTTCGTCGGTGGTGATGTGGTCTGGCTGCGATGCAGGTTTCATCTTCTTGCCTGCTGCTTCTCTCCCCCCCGGCAACAGACAGCGAGTGGCTTTCGATGTTAATTTAATATCCTATTTATTTCCATTTGTAAGACAGTTGCAGGATCATTTTGGCTCTCTGGTAACAAGTTCTTCTCTTCCAGAGACTGAGAAACGTTGCACGTGTGTAATCTTTCAAACTTGAATGTAAAAAGGCCCGATGCTATTAAAGCCAGGTTGGATTCCACATTCTGAATGTTTCTGTCCTGTTGAGGGCCTGAAGCCTCCATCTGTGATTAACCTCTGACCTCTTAGATGTCTTTATGTCTCCTGAGATTTTACCAATCTGCACCTTGTGATTCGAGAACATTTTAACTGTTACTGCAGAAACGGGTCTGTTTGTAGTTACTTTTAACTCTATAGTTGCTTTATATTTTCTTTGATTTTCTCAGTTTTAATTAATCATCTGTTTTTTTGGAGTGCACATTTTATCTAGAGCAGATTTCTTTGATGTTCCCATTTTGAATCTCACACTAAATCATTTGTTTTCTGTTATTTTTATTTGCTTGCTTTAAAATAATGAAGATGAAATTAAGTCTATATTTGTGAATTGTGAGTCTTGTTTTTATCATGTTCAAAAACTATATATGTAACTAAAATGAAATATAAATGAGTTATTGAGTCTGAGAATTGGTCTTTTAGAATTCAGAGGAAAGATGCATGAATTGTTTTATTAATTGTCAGAAATGGCAAAAGCTGCATTTATATTAGTGAAATATCAAATTTTGCCCTCATACACAATACTCTGGTTACAAATTTATATTTTCACAGTAAGAAAAACAAAATAGGCAAATCAAATAGTCTCAATTGTTCTATCAACTGTAACTATCAACTCGCCTCGAGGTTGATTAGAAATGTATCAATAAATGAATGAATATAAAATAAAGAGTGCAGTTTGTTGCTTGGAATAAAAGCCAATCCTTTCAAAATAAAAAATATCTATATATTGAAAAAACATGTGTTGAATACATTTAAAAGCACCGTTTTATTGTAACAAAGTAAAACCTTCCTTTAAAGGCCCAACTACCCGGAAGTTGCGTCACAGCGGCGGGGTCAAAGTTGAAAAAACCCTCCCCTACTTCCTTTCCTGTTAGCGGCGGCCGTAGAGCAGCAGAAGTGAGTGTAAATTTCCTTGAAACAATCTTCATCCATCTTCCCAGATTACTTTATTATTACCGTTTTTGCCACATCAGTCTGAGGACAAACACTCCTCTAACTCAGGCCGGTCCGTTCTCACTGGCTTTTTACATCTCTAAGGAGAGTTAAGCAACTATTAACAACCTTTCGGTGCCGTGGCGCATAATTCAACATGGCCGCTTCCATTTGGCTCCCAGCGGATCAGTTGGCACCGAAACGTTGCTGCTTCAGTGGGAGCAGAACTACGCCGCCGATGTTTGATAGGAATTGGTTGCGCCCGTGTTACTGAAGCCCAATGCTGACTAGCTGGTGGCTAATGCTAATGCTACGCTAGCAGCCGGGCGGCAGTAACAGCCCGAGATAAACGGGTTGAATTTGATGTCGCACTGGAAGCAACTCGACTGTTGACTGTTTCCTTTGATAGATATGGGCAAGTTCATGAAGCCTGGGAAGGTGGTGATGGTCCTGGCCGGACGCTATGCCGGCCGCAAGGCTGTCATCGTTAAGGTTGGTGTCGCCTCCGCCGCACGGTCCAGGTGGTGTCCGCCCGGTACCACGAACCTGCCGGCAGGTAACCTCTGAGCTCTGGTGTTCGCAGAACATCGACGACGGCACAGCTGACCGCCCCTACAGTCACGCCCTGGTCGCCGGCATCGACCGCTACCCCCGCAAAGTCACCACCACCATGGGCAAGAAGAAGATCGCCAAGAGGTCCAAGATCAAGGCCTTCGTCAAGGTGTTCAACTACAACCACCTGATGCCCACCAGGTCGGTGGTCTTGCCCTGGTGTTGGGGGAGGTTCTGGATGGGGAAGATGTTTCATGTGTTTCTCCAGTCGTGTAGAAATGTTCATCTTATTTACCTGTAATGTTCTGACACCAACATCTGGATGTTCTCCACCTGCTGATCTGTCCTTATGACAGAATTATGATCCGGTTCTGTTCATTGTCACTAGAACTACATTGATTGGTGATTATTGTATCATCCTAATAATCGGTGCTGTTCTGGGGTCGATGCTGTCTTTAATAGTCTGAATTGATATTGACCCGTTTTAAAACCCCAGTCATTTCAATCACCCCCCCACCCAGATGTGGGAGGCCTTAAAGTTCTTCATAACAGCATGTTTAGTTCCTCCGAAGCTTCCTGACATCAGTCGTTGTCAGTATGTCTGCAGGCTGGTTCTGTTGGAGCGCTGAAACAGGCGGAGACGATTGTTGCTAATGAACGAACGAATGAATGTTCAGATGAGTCGAGGGAGAAATCTGTCAGCAACTTTAGCGAGCGGCCTCAAACCTGCGGAATTATCCTGATTCTGTAACTGTGGGTGGTCACGCTGCTGCCATGTCAGTGAGTGCTGAGAAAGCCGATGAATCCTCAGAAATGTGGAGTTAAATGTCCGGACGTGTGAAATGTCTCCCCGCTGAGCCTGTTTACCTGGAAATATCCCAGGGTGGCCCTGGGTCATGTGACCTGACGTGTGCTTCCTCCAGGTACTCCGTGGACATCCCTCTGGACAAAACTGTGGTCAACAAGGACGTGTTCAGAGATCCGGCCCTCAAACGTAAAGCCAGGCGGGAGGCCAAGGTCAAGTTTGAGGAGAGGTCAGTCGGGCTACGCGGGAGCTGAGGGTCTAACGTCGTCAAATCACATGTTCGCTTTGACTGAAGCTGGAATTTCATCTTTCTTCCAGGTACAAGACGGGCAAAAACAAGTGGTTCTTCCAGAAACTCCGATTCTAACTTCAGTTTCACAAATAAACGTTTAAAAATGGACAAAAAGAGGCTGGTTCTTTCCTTTTTCCTTGGCAAGGCTCATAACTGCTGAGGCTTCTGTGGTGGGGGTGAAATGTCAGCGGTTAGCGTAACGGACTACATCTGATGTGTGAACGCTATGCTAATGTTTGCAATATGCTAAAGAAACCTTAAGAGAAAATTAAAATGAATTTAGTCAACGAGCACCAGTATATTTGTTTTGGGTCCTTAGAACTCAAACGCGTGCTGGCCTGTGACGTCAACATGCTAATGACTTTCACCCGGAAGTGTAAAGAACTTCCGGCGGTGAACGTTACCCCTTCAGGGTGACGCGCCCCCTGTCGGCCAGGAGGCAAATGAAAACGAAAGTGAAAGCAAGGCGTGATTTTGTCTGAGGAAGGTAAGACTTGAGAATTGCTCTAAAAACAACTACATTTGGGTGTTTGGCTTTCATCTTTCATCCTAATCTGTTTTGGAACACCAAATTTATCGATCGCACCGATTGGAAGTGGTTCTTTAAAACTTATCGATTGTTCTCAACCGTCCGGGTCAGAGAGAACTCAAGTCCGGTCGACGTCTCTCGAGCTTCGTTAAACTCTTTTTCTTCCAGATCTGTTCACGATGTCATCAGAAGAGGTGAGACACATGATTCCTTCGTGACGTATTTAGAAACTCAACAGATATTTCGATGAACCGCTGGATTAAATGTGTTTTAGGATTTCAGCGTGGTGACGATTCAGTCTTCATCTGAAGATCAGCCGCAGGTACCCGCAACCATCAGCGACTGTCTGGTGGGGCCGAAGCTACAATTCTTTTAGAAACAGACGAGTTTTGTGTGGAGACAGTTGTGGAACAAATATTGAGTCGGTGCGATGCAGCAAATCTTTCCTGCTGATGGGCCAACAGGAGCTGGTGGACCTGACCGTCAGCCAGCAGCAGATGACGTTTGCAGCCTTCGGCAGCAGTCGACCGAGCCAGGAGGACCGCGCCGAGAAGCTCCATCTGGAAGAGGTTCGGCCGATGGAACGATCCGTGTGCGTGATCCACTGGGGGCAGATAAGCAGAGGTCTTGTCCCGTAGGCGAGGCTGAACCAGCTCCGGCAGGAGGAGGACGAGCTTCTGAAGAAGATCCAGAGTGTGACGGCTGCCCTGAGCGAGGAGGAGAGCCTGATGGACAGACTGAACCAGCAGGAGGACGTAGGTCCCTCGGAGCTCCGCCCACCGCCACCATCGCCCACATCCCGCTAAATCTGGGCCTCCGTTTCAGGTCTTGTCCCGTCTCCCTCAGCGGGACATTTACTTGGGACTGTTGACGGCGTCGTCCAGGAACGCGCCGGCGTGGGACATCAAGTCACGTGTTGTGTACCCGATGGACGGCGGGACGGCGCTGATCACGTTCGACGAGGACGCGGGTGAGTTTACCTGCAGTTTCCAGGTGAGCGACACGAATCTTCTGAGATTCAGCGTGAGGGATCCAGTGTGAGGGATCCAGTGTGAGGGATCCAGCGTGAGGGATCCAGCTGCTTCCTGGGTGGATTTGGCTCAGGCAGGACGTCTGAGAGTAACGAGTCTTCAGCTGATGTTTTCTTGTTGCTTCTCAGTGGCCAAACAGATCCTGAAAATGAAGAAACACATCGTGAAGCTGGAATGTGGGCACAGGATCACGGTGGAGGCCCAGCCGGTCCAGCTCGTGGTGCCCAAACAGGTGGAGGTAGAAGAACCCGACTAAAATCTGACCGTCCATCATTGGTCTCCGTCAGCGGATTCACTGATCTTTTGTCCTGCAGATGGATTCTGTGATCTGTTCTCGCCGGATTCTGGTCTCCGATCTGCCACAGATGGAAGCGGAGAGCCTGGTGGACAAGCTGGGCTTCCACTTCTCCAAGAAGGCGAACGGAGGCGGAGAGGTGGAGAGCTGCTGGCTGGATAAGGACTCCGGGACGGTGGTCATCCTGTTCTCAGAAGAAGGAAGTGAGTTGTTGAGCAGGGCTGCTCCCGGGCTGCTCCTGGGGCTGCTCCCGGGGCTGCTCCCGGGGCTGCTCCCGGGGCTGCTCCGGGGGCTGCTCCCGGGCTACTCCCGGGGCTGCTCCGGGGGCTGCTCCCGGGCTACTCCCGGGGCTGCTCCGGGGGCTGCTCCCGGGGCTGCTCCCGGGCTGCTCCCGGGGCTGCTCCGGGGGCTGCTCCCGGGCTACTCCCGGGGCTGCTCCCGGGGCTGCTCCGGGGGCTGCTCCCGGGGCTGCTCCGGGGGCTGCTCCCGGGCTGCTCCCGGGCTGCTCCCGGGGCTGCTCCCGGGCTCCTCTGCCCCCCCCGTGGTAACGTTTGTGTGTCTGCCCCTCAGTTGTCGACGCGCTGGTGCTCAAGGAGTTCCACAACATTGAGGTGCACAAGGCGACACACAAAGTCCGAGTGGGGCCGTTCATCAACGGACAGATGAGCCGACTGGAGGTGATCGACTCCCTTTCCTGCTTCAGGTTTAGTTTTGGATCTTGTGGGCTCATGTGGCCGTTCTTGCTTCCAGGCCAAGGTGCAGGCTTGTTCCAGGACGGTGCTGCTGACAGGAATCCTGGATGTCCTGGACCAGGACACCCTGCAGGACATCCTGGCCGTCCACTTCCAGAAGGGCAGCAACGGCGGAGGCGAAATCCTGCAATGTGTGTACAACCCGGTGGGTCAGTGCACGTCGGCCATCTTCACGGGCTAACGAACCCAATAAAGCAGCTAATAAAGTAAAGAAGGTGGAAATGTGTTGTTTTCTCATCTTAAAGTTACATTTAATATTGCATAAAATAAGAAAATGCTGAAACCAAAATATATGAAACTAACTGCTTTAATTGCTTTTTCTGTGGTTAAAAAACAAACTTTGAAGTCTAAAACTGCATCCATGAATCAAACCAGCAGGAAAAGAATCAGCAAGTCTGGTGTCAAAGTGCTCAAAACCTTCAGCAACGAGGATCATTTCTGATTTATTGTAAAAACAAATTAAAGTAACGGAACATTAAAACGAGACTCGTCTCCAGGAGACGGACCCCAAGTTCTCGGGGGGACCAGAGTTGGACGCACGTTTGGAAAACTGAAAAAACAAAACGTTTTCTAAAAGTTGATCTGAAAAATGTTGGACTGGGAGTTTGTTCAGAGGGACGAGCCCCCGTCGAGCCCCCGTCGGTCCAGTGAAACAGCAGGTAAAGGTTGATTAAACCTGAACTGAACATCAGACGTCTGCTCTTCCAGATGTTCCTCGTGCATCGAACTCTGGTTCCTGTCACAGACTCAATCACGTCAAGCAATTTAAAACCTCGGTAGTGTTGCGCTACATTAGCTCCTCCTCCTCTCCAGGGTCATCCAATCATCATCTGTGTGGGTCAGCGATCACATCAGACCACAAACATTCAAATGGAAGTGTTTCTCTAAAAGCTGCACCTTTACGAAGGCGCTCAGTAACGTTGATACAGTAACACAACAGCTCAGATGGCCTCAATCTACAGGTCTCACACACACACACACACTTAAAAAGGTCACTACTGTTTGTTCATCTCGTACAGCTAACGTGAACAATCTGTCCACAGAATAATCGAACATGTTTGAAGTGTTTTCTACTTTGTCGTAAACAGCTAACTCCACAATTTAAATTACTTGTAATATTCAGTTAGAAAATGACGGAATCCCGTGAAGGTCCACATTAGGGGGAAAACAGGAAAATAAGTAACAGGAAGCAGGAGTGTGTCGACAGGAAGATCATGGAGCCGTGACGAACACGACTTTTAAACGACCACCGGCGCCCATTTGCTGGGAGTGCGTCCGTACTGTCGGGAAAAAGAAGAAGAAAAGGACCGGTTCAAAAAGCGTCTCTCTGAAATGGGTTAAACTCACAATATTAGTCAACATGAAATGGAAAAAAGGTTAAAAATATATTAAAACAGTTCAGTTCAATGGACTGTAGAAAAGGAGAAAGTTCAGTTTTTAATTTTTTAAACGTAAATATGCAGACAAAAACACATCAAAGCAGCTACTTTGATGTGACCGTTTGGTGCAGTTCCGTCTGCTGCCACCAGGTGGCCCCCCATCCTCGCCGAGTCCTCACCTGAATATCAGTAAGCTCTTTGTAGAACCTCTTGGCCAGCTCTGGACCGTTCTGCATGGTGGGGATGTGGATCGTCTGCCAGGGGAACAGAACCATCAAACATAATCAAGAAGGTCGTCAGGGCGCATCAGTAAAGGTCGTCCCATCATGTTAACGAGGACGGCCCACCTGACCCCTGTAGAGGAGGCTGCCCACCGGACAGACCACACAGGCCGTCCCGGCGCCAAACATCTCCAGGACCCGGCCAGCCTCCAGGGCTCCCAGCAGCTCCTTCATGCCCATCGTCCGCTCCGTCACCTTGAACTCACCCTGAAGCACCAAAACCATCAAACATGGACCTTTCGTCCTAATCAGCACCTAATCAGCTCTTCCTACCCACAACCGGGCCAGATCCAGCAGAGACTGTCGAGTCACTCCCGGGAGGATGATTCCATCCAGAGGAGGGGTGACCAACTCCCTCTCTGGGGCACGCACGTGCACACACACACACACACACACACACACACACACACACACACACACAAGCATGAGTGGCCAATGACAGCTTCCAGTAGGACCAGTAGAGTGGTTCTGACCTCCATTCTCATTGGTCCAATAGATGAAGAGGTTCATGGTCCCGACCTCGGTGATCTCCTCCTCTTTTCCGTACAGCCACAGGACCTGCTGACAGCCGCGCTTCAGCGCCTCATACTGCACGGCGATGGTCGGCCCGTAGTTCCTGCAGATGTTTCAGAGAGCTGCTGCATCACTGACTCAAACAAATCAAAAGTGATCAGCCGTCAGTTCTGATCAAAGCTGATTCCACAGGAAACAACCAGTCGGCCAATCACAGTAGAGGTTTCATCTGACTGCTGCTAAATGGAGGGGTTAGTGGGAGGGGCTACTGGGGTTGTGGGAGGGGCTGCTAGGCCTGTGGGAGGGGCTGTGGCAGCATTACATAAGCACGAGGCGACGGTTCAGGATGTGTCAGTCGTGTTGCAGCTTTGATTCCAGGCCGTCTGGAATGTGGCAGCATCAGTGCCAACAACAATAATGAGGACTGGCCCGACTGGTCTGACCATTTCTAACCAGTGAAGCTTCATCATGTTAGCAGGGGTCAGCGGGGTCACGTGACTCCCAGGTTCAGGATATCACATTTCTGTGGTTAAATAGGAAGATTACGTCATCCCTTTTTGATTAAAGCTAATGTTAGCTGACCTACCCGCCCATCTTAAACGCACCGACTCCACCTTTCCAAGCTCGGACAAACGACGGGTCAGCCAGCAGAGAAACCGGGTTGAAGGATCCAGTGGCGAAGTAGGGTCCCACTGGGCCGATGATGACGAATATCATGGCTTTCCCAGCCCGAGACACCCCGAGGGAGGGCTGGAGAACAGAGGTGGAGTCAGGTGATCCGAACCAGGAAGTGCCTGTTTGGGAGTTAGCAGGTTGGAGTTCGACACCAAGTCTCACCTCAATTCCTATGAAAGTGGGTCTGATGTAGAGACTGGCGTCCTGCGAGTAGGGAACCCACTCCTGGTCCACCTCCACCAGCTTCTTGATGCACTCCAACAGTTCCCCTTTATCAAAGAGCTACAGAGACAAACGTCTCGTCATGTCCAAAACCTTCAAAAGGCCTGAAAATCTCCCGAAAACAACAGGATCAACCATTTTAATTTGAGATAACTGACTTCCTTCTCACTTTTGTTTCGTGTTAGAACGATTTAAAAGGATTTGAAGGTCAAAGCGGCTGAAGCGCCACACTGACCAACCCTGCTGTTTACACTCAGCAACTGAGCCTCGTCCTGAGTGTCCTCGGGACGCGTGTCAGTCCTGCTGGATCAGCAGCAGCTTCGGAGGGGGACTCACGGGCAGGCAGCTCCTGTCGGCGCTGCGGTGCATCCGCTCCATGTTCATCATCGGCCGGAAAAGCCGGACGTGGTTGTCGACGCCGCGAAACGCCTTCATGCCCTCGAACAGCTGGATGGACACGGCCAAGGACACAGGACAGCAGTTGTACGTTTGTCTCCCCTGCTATGTGTCCTGGCGTGTGGGTGTGGCCTCACCTCGATGGAATAGTGCAGGGCGGAGCTAGCAGGGTGCAGCGACAGGTTCTGGAAGGGTTTGATCTGAGGAGCTTCCCATCCGCTCTCCTCGGACCAGTTAATGGTCAACATGTGATCAGAAAACTGCTTTCCAAAAACCAAGCTGGAGGTCTCGGGCTTGGGCCTGCATGTGGCGCTGCGCTCCAGGACCAGATCGGCCGCCTGGGGCGGAGGTGAGGAACGAGACAAGAGGAGCGAAGGAAGAAGCAGACGAGACCGAAGCAAAGCGGGTGACAGATACCAGTGATGTCTTTAAATGTTATTAGCAGAGCATGCTCTTAAATTAGTGGACTCGATCACAGAGGAGGCAGAATCGGTCCTGATTCAATCAAATTAAACTGAATTAAACGATCAGTCAGGAAATGGGAGAAAGATGAAGAGAGAACCTTTAAATTCTTGGTACAGAACATAGCGTTGAAGATCCCAGCGAGCAGCTTTTACCTTGAAGGAGCTGGAATATCGCAGCGAGCGGAAGTTCCGGACCTGCAACAGTCGTCCCTGGAGCGCCTGGAGCGGCGAGAGGAGGAAGAGAAGCAATAAAAGGCGGGAACGCTGCTGCGTAACCATCAGAAACATCTTCAGGAATAATGGAGACAGGTGGAGACAGGTGGAGACAGGTGGAGACAAAGGGAGACAGGTGGAGACAGGGAGACAGGTGGAGACAGGTGGAGACAGGGAGACAGGTGGAGACAGAGAGACAGGTGGAGACAGGGAGACAGGTGGAGACAGGTGGAGACAGGGAGACAGGTGGAGACAGGTGGAGACAGGTGGAGACAGGGAGACAGGTGGAGACAGAGAGACAGGTGGAGACAGGGAGACAGGTGGAGACAGGGAGACAGGTGGAGACAGGTGGAGACAGGGAGACAGGTGGAGACAGGTGGAGACAGGGAGACAGGTGGAGACAGAGAGACAGGTGGAGACAGGGAGACAGGTGGAGACAGGTGGAGACAGGGAGACAGGTGGAGACAGGTGGAGACAGGTGGAGACAGGAGACAGTGGAGACAGAGAGACAGGTGGAGACAGGGAGAAAGGTGGAAGACAGGTGAGGGGAGACAGGTGGAGACAGGGAGACAGGTGGAGACAGGGAGACAGGTGGAGACAGGGAGACAGGTGGAGACAGGTGGAGACAGGTGGAGACAGGGAGACAGGTGGAGACAGGGAGACAGGTGGAGACAGTGGAGACAGGGGGACAGGTGGAGACAGGGAGACAGGGGGAGACAGTGGAGACAGGTGAGACAGGTGGAGACAGGGAGACAGGTGGAGACAGAGGGAGGACAGGTGGAGACAGGGCAGGACCGAGGTGGAGACAGAGAGAAGGTTGGAGACAGGTGGAGGACAGGTGGAGACAGGTGGAGACAAAGTGGAGACAGGTGGAGACAGGGAGACAGGTGGAGACAGGTGGAGACAGGGAGACAGGTGGAGACAGAGAGACAGGTGGAGACAGGGAGACAGGTGGAGACAGGTGGAGACAGGGAGACAGGTGGAGACAGGTGGAGACAGGTGGAGACAGGTGGAGACAGAGAGACAGGTGGAGACAGGGAGACAGGTGGAGACAGGTGGAGACAGGGAGACAGGTGGAGACAGGGAGACAGGTGGAGACAGGTGGAGACAGGGAGACAGGTGGAGACAGAGAGACAGGTGGAGACAGGGAGACAGGTGGAGACAAAGGGAGACAGGTGGAGACAGGGAGACAGGTGGAGACAGGGAGACAGGTGGAGACAGGGAGACAGGGAGACAGGTGGAGACAGGTGGAGACAGGTGGAGACAGGTGGAGACAGGGAGACAGGTGGAGACAGGGAGACAGGTGGAGACAGGTGGAGACAGGGAGACAGGTGGAGACAGGGAGACAGGTGGAGACAGATGGAGACAGGGAGACAGGTGGAGACAGGTGGAGACAGGGAGACAGGTGGAGACAGGGAGACAGGTGGAGACAGAGAGACAGGTGGAGACAAAGGGAGACAGGTGGAGACAGGTGGAGACAGGGAGACAGGTGGAGACAGGGAGACAGGTGGAGACAGGGAGACAGACAGGGAGACAGGGGGACAGGCAGACAGACAGGTAGAATAGTTCTATAGAACTGAGGGGCCACGATCAGAATCTTATCCACAGAGTTTTTCCCTGTGAGAGCAGCAGAAAGTCTTTATTCTACTAAGACTAAGAATGTTGATGACAGATGACTGGGTCTGTCTCTCCCCCTGTCTGTTTGTCCTCCTGTTCTGTCCTGTCTGTCTGTCCTCCTGTTCTGTCCTGTCTGTCTGTCCTCCTGTCCCGTCTGTCCTCCTTTTCTGTCCTGTCTGTCTGTCCTCCTGTTCTGTCCTGTCTGTCTGTCTTGTTCTGTCCTGTCTGTCTGTCCTCCTGTTCTGTCCTGTCCTGTCTGTCTGTCCTCCTGTTCTGTCCTGTCTGTCTGTCCTCCTGTCCTGTCTGTCCTCCTGTTCTGTCCTGTCTGTCTGTCCTCCTGTTCTGTCCTGTCTGTCCTCCTGTTCTGTCCTGTCTGTCCTCCTGTTCTGTCCTCCTGTCCTGTCTGTCCTCCTGTTCTGTCCTGTCTGTCCTCCTGTTCTGTCCTGTCTGTCCTCCTGTTCTGTCTGTCCTCCTGTTCTGTCCTGTCCTGTCTGTCCTCCTGTTCTGTCCTGTCCTGTCTGTCCTCCTGTTCTGTCCTGTCTGTCTGTCCTGTCTGTCTGTCCTCCTGTTCTGTCCTGTCTGTCTGTCTGTCCTCCTGGTCTGTCCTCCTGTTCTGTCCTGTCTGTCTGTCTGTCCTCCTGTTCTGTCCTGTCTGTCTGTCTGTCTGTCCTCCTGTTCTGTCCTGTCCTGTCCTCCTGTCCTGTCCTGTCTGTCCTCCTGTTCTGTCCTGTCTGTCCTGTTTGTCCTCCACCAGCTCGGATGTCAACGTGGACGACGCAAGATTTTCCTGTATTACAAACATCGCTTTAAAGATTTTGAAGCTTTTTTCAAAATCTCCCGTGTGTGTTAAAATATTTATGTTTTAAAAATAAAGCCGAAGGGAAGAATTATTATTAGATTATAATAACCAAATAATTATTAACGCAGAATCCGGATTAACTGAATAATGTACCCGAAACTCCACCAACTCAGTTTGGCTGCCAGTGATTTCAAAAAGAAATAAAAGTCAAGTTTGAGTGTTTTGCCGAAATGTTGCGCGTGTCGGTGAATGTTTAACCCGCGTGACCGCGACTCTTTAGGATTCTTTCAGTGTTGGTTATTAACAAGTTCAGCACTGGTCGAATTTTAACATGAAGACTGGCTGAAGCCGCTCTTTTTGCGGTTCACTGCGGGAAACGAACTCGGTCAAAGCCGCCGAACGTCGGCGCGTGCGGGTCGCTGGTGCCGCGGGAATCATTGACGGGACGGGCGATAAAACGGCCACAAACACGCACTTTGCTCAGTGAACTCACCGACCGGAAGGCTGCCATCTCCGACACGCGACGAGAAATGGCGCTTTAATGGCCCGTGCGGAAACAAATGATCGGCTCAATGTCAACACTTTAGTTCCGCCTTGAAATACGAGACGCGGCCCAGAAACCAAACAAAAATCAAACACGAGAAGGTTCAGAAATCAAACTGCTTCATTTACAGCCACGGCGAACTGTTAAGTCTTGGGTTTGACCTCATTTTTGCGTTTTATTGAGACAACCCAACTTCATCCGGACAGTGAATAACTACAGAAATAAGGTTTGTGATTAAATCGCCATGACGTCACCAACGACTAGACTGGGGGCGCGACTGCAACGTGACTTCTGATTGGCCACGAGCGAGACACATGCGCCAAAAGATGCGGAAAAATTGGTCGCACAAATCGGCTGCTGATTGGTCGGTTGAAGAGGCGTGGCCAGTGTCACCTGGTCACGTTTGGCACGAGGCGGGTGTTAAATACGAAATGGGGACTGAAGATTTCATCAGAAAACTCAAAGTTCGTGTTGTTTACAAGACAGAGGAGAGGAGAAGGAACTTAGAGATGCATAAGTCAGGAAGGGCTTCTGCTCTCTCAGTATCCACCTCGAGGACAGGCTGGGCTGGGCCCAACACATGAATCAGGTCCTGCACGGATCCACATGTGCTGAGGCATCTGAAACTGCTTCGAAAGACACAAGGACTGGGCTCAGATACACACTGGGGGGTCAAAGGTCACACGAACAGATGCAACTGGGTAATAAACTCCAGGAGAACAGCTGAAGAACATCTGACCGTCCCAGTTAATGTACGACTGAGTGGATTCTTCATGCAGCACCAAGCAGCCAGTGACCTCATTCAGCAGGAAACAGAACAGGAACCTCAGAAAGTCACCAGGAACTAGCGTCACACATTAAAAACAGCACATGGAAAAGGTTCAGGGGAAGTGCTTCATGCTGTGTTGCTGTGGACTCCTGCAGAGCGAGGGCGGACAAAGCTGCAAGGGAAGCCGTTAGGAGGAGCAGGCAGGTCAAAGGTCACGGTCAGAGGGGAGGAAAAAGCAAATGAACGTTGGCCACAGAAGTGAGAAGAAGTCAGATGACGACGGGCGACCCACCGGGCAAATAATGAAAAAGAGCAATTTACGGTAACTATGTTACGAATCGGTCACAGGAAGTTAAACGCTGCACATTTTAGTTTGCAGGAAGTCGATAAATATACGAGAGAAGAAGAGAAATGATGGACCAAGGAAACTGGGAAGGGAGAGAAGAACATCTTCGAGTTTGGAGACTAAAGTGGGAGGAAAGGTGAGCTGACCTGAATGACCTGAAGGGGGCAGTAAGGCGCCTTCATCATGGACGCGGCTGCTGCCACAGCCCAAAGAAGAAGGTGGAAACAGCCTGAGAACCACGGGGCCTTAATTTAGTAATAAAACTCATTTATTTAGAACAGATTAGAGCATCAGCCATCGTTCAGACGTGCATCTGCTGTTGGTGGAGCCGCTGAGCAGGAGGAATCAGGAGGATATCTGGCTTTTCTCTCCATAGTTCAGCTCGGCCCCCCCGCTCAGCCACAGGTCGATGCCGGTGCAGAAGGTGGCGTCAGCAGCCAGGAAGATGGCGGCCCGTCCACACTCCGCCTCGGTCCCCATACGGCCCAGCAGCTGTCCCAGGAGAGAGGCTGAGTTCAGGTCAGGTTCTACCCTCTGCCCACGTCTTCATAAAACTGACCTGACATCGCTCCCCAGCCCTGATGGTGGCGGCAGCATCAGGTGACTGTCCTGCTAACTCCTCCCACAGAGGCGTCATCACGTTACCTGGGGAGATGCTGCCAGAGGGAGAGAACGGGCACATTCAGACCATTTAAAGCAGCATAACTTGCTTCACCTATGGTGCTAATTCTAACAATGAACAATTTCTTCTTGTGTTTATTAATTATTGCTAAGCATGCAATTAAATCAGGCATTGTTCTGGTTTATTACTGTTTCCAGTCTGGACTCACCAGTTGACTCTGACCTTATGGACACTCTCGTCCACCGCCATCGCCTTTGTCATGGAGATAATCGCCCCCTGGTGGCCGAGAGGCCGCATTACAACAGGCAGGAGAAAAGGTTGATAAAAGCTTTTGTAAGTTTTGGATTTGAGATAAATGTTTTATCACCAGTTATAGTGATAAACAGTAGTGGAACATATAAAGTGTTCAAATGAAATAATTCTATCAAAAACATAAGTTTTAGAACAAAGAATGTTGATTCACCTTTGTGGCCACATAGGGCACAGCGTGCTTCTGTCCGATGGTTGCAACCAGGCTGGAGATGTTGATGATGTTTCCTTGATGCAGACGAAGGTACGGCAGCGCCAACTGCAGACAAACACACACAAGAGCCTCTGAGACGCCCCCTGCAGGCGGCTGCAGGCAGCGCCTCACTCCTAATGAGGATTCTCTGGATGATACGATGGTGCTGCAGGTTGGAGCAGGTCAGGTTCAGGTAGAGACGTTTGTCAGGATTGTTTCCTGCTGGTGGAATTTTTGCTCCTCCAACATTCAATTTAACCGTAAAACGGAAAAAGCTTCAATGTTAAAGACGTTTTCTGTCAAATCAAAGTGTGACATTCAACTTTTTTTCCTGCTACATAAGTTTCTGAAGTTACTTTTGAGGCCAGGAAGTAGCTGAGCAGGTTGAGCTGGAGCAGGTCCCTGAACTCTTCTGCTGTGGTCTCATCAGTGGGTTGGTGAGGAGGATCTGAGAGCAGAACGTGGAAGTACCACACAAGGTCACCTGACCTCCGTATGTGTGTGTGTGTGTGTGTGTGTGTGTGTGTGTGTGTGTGTGTGTGTGTGTGTGTGTGTGCTCACGCCAGCCAGCGTTGTTGACCAGACAGTCGATGCGTCCGTGGGTCTCCACGGTGATGGTGATCAGTCTCTGCACATTTAGCAGCAGAACAAAAGCAGTTAGAAGAGAAGAGAGAGAACGTTTGGAGATGCAGAACCGGAAGTGGACTCGCCTTGATGTCCTCCTCTTTGGAAACATCACATGAGACAAAGGTGCAGGACCCGGGACCTGCTCCGTTTAGCTCCGCCTCTAAATCTTTACCTGCCTCACCTGAGGTACAGACAGAGGAGTTATTGCTGACGTTCCCTAATCCCGCGATTGTTCCCACATTTCTCGTTTTACACTTTGTTCTATATCTTGGTGTTTCTATTAAAACCAGAACATGGATAAAATACAAAATGGAAATAAATTCTCACCTCCTCGGGCACAAAAAACCACTTTGGCTCCATTTTCCACTAAAATCAAATTTAAGAAAATTCTGATTGTGATCAGAGAAAAGTCGCGTTAATCTGGGGTGGGTTGTACCGAAGGCTTTAACGATCCCTCTGCCGATCCCCTTCGATCCTCCGGTGACGATCGCAACTTTGCTCAGATACCTGAGAGACATGTCGAGAGTGATGAAGAAAAACTTGTTTTTTAAAATCCTGAACTGGTTTTTGAGCTCAAAGTTCCAGCCACAGTTTGTTCTGCTGCCTTCAGGGACGTCGGAAACCACATACTTCAGTCTGAAAGCAGGGGAAAAGTCAGGAAATTAGATAAGAAGAAGCTGCTTGTGTCACAGGACACAAAAGTTCATGATGAGGCGGAAAAATCAACGACTGTCACGTGACCGGCGTCTTCGCTCGTGTTTCTTTAAATACGCAGAGAAAGAAAAGAGGAATATTAAATAAAGTCATTTTTTTCTTTCAGACGCTTCCTGTTATTCATTTTATCAGAGGACAACGAGAAAACGAGATTTTGAGCTGTTGGTGGCGCTAGAGAGCAGCTGTTCAGAGCGGGGGAGAAACTCCTGCAGGAGGATTGAATTTCAGCCTGACAGCAGTTCTGTGAGAGTCTGAGCTGCAAACGGGCTGGTTTCCAGCAGAGCTGCAGACTCTGAAGGGATCACGCTGCCTTCACTGTCCTCCTGAGAGAGCGACACATGAGGAGCAGGAGGAGCAGGAGCAGGAGGAGGAGCAGGACATCATCACCAGGGTTAGAAACGATACCAGACGAATGCCGAAGCTCTTGTGGAGATCAGACTCATGGTCGCTCTGAACCAGCAGCCCCACAAACTCCACCAGTGTAAGTTTGCTTCTACTGGGACCAAACTGGGGACGACTTGTTGCCTTCGCGTCCTTCTGTATTTGTTGATCTATAAACAAAAGTTGCACTTTTTATTCACGATCCCTTTGATGTTGTGCTCAACAGGAGGAAAGAAAGAAAAACAAGGACTTCAAATCTAAATCAAGATGTTTGCAGATGAAGGAGGGGGAGGAGGAGGAGGAGGAGGAGGAGGAGGAGGGGGAGGAGCAGGAGCAGGAGGAGGGGGAGGAGGAGGAGGAGGGGAGGAGGAGGAGCGGGAGGAGCAGGAGGAGGGGGAGGAGGAGGAGGAGCAGGAGGAGGGGGAGGAGGAGGAGGAGCAGGAGGAGGGGAGGGGAGGAGGGGAGCAGGAGGAGTGGGAGGAGGGGGAGGAGCAGGAGCAGGGAGGAGCGGGAGGAGCAGGAGGAGGGGAGGAGGAGGGAGGGCAGGAGGAGGGAGGAGGAGGGAGGAGGGCAGCTGAAAGAAGTTGACACAAACACAAGTGGACAAAGACCAGCAGAACGAGCTGCAGAAGGAAGGAGCCCAGCAGGAGCCGAGCATCGACGGGGACGGGCGGCGCCGCCGGAGCGGCGTGGGCTCTGACCGAGCGTCTCGCATCAACGTGTCGGGGATGCGTTACGAGACTCAGCTGAGAACTCTGGCCCAGTTTCCCGGACTCCCTGCTGGGGGACCCCCCGCCGTCGCCTCCGGTACTTCGACCCTACCAGAAACGAGCTTTTCCTGGACAGGAGTCGCGTCTGCTTCGACGCCGTCCTCTACTTCTACCAATCCGGCGGGAGGCTGCGGCGGCCTGCCAACGTCCCCTTGGACGTGTTCCTGGAGGAGCTGCGTTTCTATGAGCTTGGCGAGGAGATCATCGACCGTTACAAGGAGGACGAAGGTTTCGCCAAGGAAGAGGAGAGGCTCCTGCCTGCCGGCGAGCTGCAGCGGCGCCTCTGGATGCTGTTTGAGTACCCAGAATCCTCAGGTGGAGCTCGAATCATCGCCATCGTCAGCGTCATGGTCATCGTGATCTCTATCCTCATCTTCTGCCTGGAGACTCTTCCTGAGTTCCAGAATGAGAAGGAGCAGAGGGAGGTGAGGAGGACTCATCTCGTGACCTTTAGACCTTTCGCGAACGTCTTCTTCTGCCAGGAAACGTGAAAACTGGCGAAAATGCTGAAAACGGCGGCGTTGGTGTCAGGTTGGCCAACGCCGCCGTTTTCAGCATTTTCTCAGACCAAAAACACGTCGCGGATCAGCAACAGGTGCCAGTTCAGAGGCCGAGAGGGGACACGTCCTCTCACCTGACGAGAACCTTCCATCCAATAGAATAAGAAGGTTTTTAGGGAGGAGAAGCATGAACGTAAGACAGGAACCAGATGTTCCAGCTGGTTCACCAGAGCCGTCCAGGTAGAGATTATTTTGAACCTCTCGTAAAACATGATCCACTTAGATGGAGCGGCAGGAATGGGGGGGGGGGGGGTGTGTAAGGACAGACGAGGCCAGATGGAGGTTTACGTTCAGACACGATCTGGACTGCAGGAGCCAACGTTCCACTGAGACGAGAGACGGTCGGAGGTAAAGCAGAGGAGACGGCCTGGTGTCACATGACTCCCCGGAGAGCTGAAACTCCTAAATATAGAGGATGGATAAAGCTCATCGCTCATTAGCACATGGGGCAGTATTAATAAACGCTGACTCGGGTCACAGGGCAACAGCACAAGTTGTGTAGAAGTTGTGTAGAAGTTGTGTAGGCTGCAGACCCCAAGAGGTGGGAATTACTGGAGAAAATCCTGGAATGTTCTGTGGTACCTGAAGACCCTCGGGAAGAGTTTAACATTTCTGACCCGAGGACATGGTCTCCAGAACACCTGTGTCTGTCGGAGAGGTGACGGTTAAGCTGCCCCATGGGGCTGCCGGAGATCAGCAGTAATTAAGCTAACGTGTTCCCACAGTGGGGACCTGCTGGGACAGGTGGGGGCGGGGCTACTGGGTCCTGCTGGTGCTAACATCCTGGCCTAACCTGAACCTGATCAAGCTGAAACATTTGAAAAGTCACAAAGAAAAAAAATCAATCCTGGGACAAAATAGTGTCACCCTACGAAAACGGAACCACTCATGAGACCGTGACATTAACAGAATAGGCTAGCTTCGTTAGCTTTAGCTTCTAAGCTTTGCATTACTGTTTCATAACTTCTGGGAGATGAAATAAGACGCGCTGCTACTTTGAGGACGTGTCAATGCTGCAGTGTTGCTGTAAAAACAGGAAGTGGTCTGAGGGCTGGGGGACAATGGGACAATGGGAAGCTGTAGAAACCAGATGTTTTCACCGATCTCATGTCTGTCGTCTGTGTTCCAGCGCTCCACCACTGTACCTCATCCCACCATCGCCAACGAAACCATTACAGTCGCCCCCGGCTTTGCCCCTTTCCAAGATCCCTTCTTCATCGTCGAGACCATTTGCATCTGCTGGTTCTGCTTCGAGCTCCTCGTGCGGTTCTTGTGCTCCCCCAGTAAGACGTACTTCTTCAAAGACGTCATGAACACCATCGACTTCTTCGCCATCATTCCCTATTTTGTCACGTTGGGCACAGAACTGGCCAAAGACAAAGGAGCCCAGCCATCCGTGTCACTGGCTCTCATCAGGGTCATCCGGCTGGTCAGGGTCTTCAGGATCTTTAAACTTTCCCGCCACTCAAAGGGTCTCCAGATCCTGGGCCAGACCCTGAAGGCCAGCCTCCGAGAGCTGGCCCTTCTAATCTTCTTCCTCTTCATCGGTGTCATACTGTTCTCCAGTGCTGCCTACTTTGCTGAGGTGGACAGACCTGGCACGGCCTTCACCAGTATCCCTGAAGCATTTTGGTGGGCTGTGGTATCCATGACGACAGTTGGCTATGGGGACATGTACCCGGGGACGGTCGGAGGAAAGCTGGTGGGGTCCATGTGCGCCATCGCTGGTGTTCTAACCATCTCGCTGCCGGTCCCCGTCATCGTGTCGAACTTTAGTTACTTCTACCACCGGGATATGGAGTGTGAGGACACCACCCCGTACCACCATGTCACCACGTCCCTGTGGGAGGAGGATGTAGAGGAGAACGGCGAGGACAACCAGGATGGGACACGTGATCCATGTGACGACGGGGGAGATCATGACCCCCTGTACGGGCAGAGCAGCAGAGGAACCTGCCGGCCCCTCAGCGGGGCCCTCCTGGCTGGACTGTGTTCTGCTCAAAGTCCTGCTGATCAGAGGTTGGGGGGTCATCTGGGAGAACCTCTGGTCACCCAGGTCTGACGAGAACATCCGCTTCATCTGTGCTTGATGTGAGAGGCTGAATAAGCAACAAGGAGCTACTGGTTTTTATGAATGTGGTGAAGTGTGTTTGAGTTCTGAAGTTGTTCTAATAAAGTTCAGAAAGTCTTTGAAGTCATCTTGATGTCTTCCGGCGACCCCCCCCCCCCCCCCCCCCCCCGACAGGCCAGTACCCCCGCTGGCCGCTAGGCGTCAGGCGCTCCCCACAGACAGGACACTGATACCGCGGTTGTGCTGCACTGATAAATATTCGGCTTCTTTTCATCTTTTTTTCTTGGCACAATCAGAATTTTTCTTATGATACAGATTTTTTTCCATCATTTCACTCCTGTTTTCCAAATGTTGACAGTTCTGAATTCTCACATCAAAGCCCACATGTCCGACACACGTAACTGTTCTCCTCTATCACTTTTATCACACCATTACAATTACAACACACACACACACACACAGGAATTCTATCGATCCGGACTTTCCAGATGTAAGAATAAAAACTTCCTGGCTGTCCTGATGTAACCGAGGGTCAGATTTTACCCACAATGCCCTCATGATTGACGTCTTTGTGGCCATCTGCCACAGCGTTGCTCTGACCGGCCTTTGAGAGGATTAAGTGTGTTGGTTTCTTTGTCTCATCAAACACACTTGGTCTCTGTGTTTGTTGCAACTCGTCGGCAGGATTTCTCCTCAGATCCTCGCTGACGCACGACCCCTCAAATCCCCGACAGACTGTTCCTCCGTCCGCGAGACGACGACGCACAACTGCGGCGATCGCACACAAAGACAAGAACACTTCAGCATCTGTATTATTTATTAAATTGACTCCATACAACAGCAACACACGACGACGGTCCGCTGAGACAGAGGGATGAAGGAGGAGAGGAAGAGGAGAGCTGCACCTCAGCTCTAAACACAAACATCAGAAAAATAGTCACACCAAACACCGGCTGAGGAACTGAGGTCCAGAACTTCAGCAGAAATCAGAGCCCAGATCTCTGAAGCTCTCACAGAAGCAGGAGGAGGAACCTGACTTCATCCTCTGAAAGAGAAGAAAGAGCTTCTGCCCACAGCCAAAGGATGGAAATTGCTCTCACAACGCCAGTTAGCTTAGCTTATCAAAAATATTTGAAACAGGATGAAACGGTTCTCTCTAATCTCACGATTGGAGGATTTCTGGATGGACGCCAGAAGAAAGAAACCAGGAATTCAGCTCCCTGCAGGACAGACTCCAGCAGCTTAGATCTTCACAGTGTTTCAGCCAATAATCTGGATCCAAACATGGTTGCACAAAGTCAATGTTGAGATCTACAGCAGCTAAGAGGAAAGGACCTCACAGTGGGAACAAAACCAACCATTTCCCCATTCTGAGGAGTTCAACGATCCACAAACAAGAAATAAGAAATACATGGACGAAAAACGAGAGAATCGGCCGTACGGGAGGGACAGTGTCCAACAGACAGTTTAAAAAGGTACGAAGAGGTGGAGCCATCAGAAAGGATCACGGTTTCCCCGTCTACGAACTGCTGGAGGTCAGATGGTTGAACCCCAGATCTAATAACAACCCAGAAGAAGCTCCCAGACTGAAATGCTGGAATTCTGCAGTAACGTGAGGAACGCTGACCCATCAGACGCCTGAGCCCTCGGGAGCGTCCAGTCAGGGCAGATCGCAGGGTGGGATGGCGTGTCTCCGGTCGTAGGCCGTGTCGTCACTCTCTTCCCCGTCACTCGTTTCTCCCAGAACTCTCTCTTCTTCCTCCTCTGTTTCACTCTCTCGCCTCAGCCTTTCTCGCTCGCGCTCCCTCTCTCTGTAGGAGCGAGGGATGGTGCAAACCTGGCGGAGAACATGTGCACCTTTATCTGACCCGCATGAGCACAGCTAAGCTAAGCTAATGCTGTTAGGGCTTTAGGAGCTCTCACAGGCTGTCACGACTGAAGGAGGTGTAGATGTTCTCCTTGTTCCTTCTGTATCTCAGAACACTACATCTGCTTGGTGAACGTACCTGGTTGTCGTGGCTGGGCAGGGCGCAGTAGCCGGGCTCAGACCTGTGAAGGAGGCGGGGCGACTGAGTACGGAAAGGCCGAGGGGAATGGGAGCAGACTGACCTCGGTGAAGGAGAACGGATGGAACGTGGCGAAGGCGATCGGACGGAGCGAGATGGTGAGTAAGTGACGGAATGGGATTGGGTGAGGGCGTGGCCATGATGGTTCTGTTTGAGAGGTCGAGGGGAGCGAGGGGGTAGCTCTGGCGGCTTGAAGGGGTCAACCAGGTCCATTTCTGTGAGGATTGGGGGCGGGGGGATGAAATCCAGCTCCTCCTCAGAGGGGAGAATTTCCATCTCTGCAGCATCAAGCTCAGCGAGCTCCGCCTTCGACAGGTGGTCCACGATCCCAGCACCAAAGGAGTCGCCCACCACATTGATGGAGGTGCGCATTCTGTCCCTGGGTAGACAAAGAGGGTGAGGACGCCACTGGGGTCACGGCGTGACCTGTCTGACCTCTGAGGTCAGACAGCAGACACCAACTCACAGCAGCCAGTCGACGGCGATCAGCAGGCTGATGTCCTGGGTGGGAAGACCGACGGCCGTCAGGATCAGCAGCATGGTGACCAAACCGGCACTCGGAATACTCGCCGCTCCCACACTGGCCAGAGTGGCCGTCATGCTGGGGGACACAGAAGACACGCCCACAAAGGTCAGCCAGGAGAAGAATGATGGATGGATGATGGATGGATGGATGATGGATGGATGGATGGATGGGTGGATGGATGATGGATGGATGGATGGGATGGATGGATGGGTGGATGGATGATGGATGGGTGGGTGGATGGGGATGGATGGAGATGGATGGATGGTGGATGGGTGGATGGATGATGGATGGATGATGGATGGATGGGTGGATGGATGGATGGGTGGATGGATGATGGATGGATGATGGATGGATGGATGATGGATGGGTGGATGGGTGGATGGATGGATGATGGATGGAATGGGTGGATGGATGGATGGGTGGATGGATGATGGATGGAATGATGGATGGATGGGTGGATGGGATGGATGGGTGGATGGAATGATGGATGGATGATGGGATGGAGGGATGGATGGATGGGTGGGATGGGGTGGATGGATGGATGATGGATGGATGGGTGGATGATGGATGGGTGGATGGATGGGTGGGTGGATGGATGGATGGATGGGTGGATGGATGAATGGATGAATGGATGGATGGATGAATAGATGGATGGATGGATGGATGGATGGGTGGATGGGTGAATAGATGGATGGATGGATGGATGATGGATGGATGGGTGGATGGATGGATGGATGGATGGGTGGATGGGTGGGATGGATGGATGGGTTGGATGGATGATGGGTGGATGGATGATGGATGGATGGGTGGATGGATGGATGGATGGGTGGATGGATGAATGGATGAATGGATGGATGGATGGGTGGATGGATGGATGGGTGGATGGATGGATGGATGGATGGGTGGATGGATGGATGGATGGATGGATGACGGAGGGATGGATGGATGATGGATGGATGACGGATGGATGGATGGATGATGGACGGATGGATGGATGACGGAGGGATGACGGAGGGATGGATGGATGATGGAGGGATGACGGAGGGATGGATGGATGACGGAGGGATGACGGAGGGATGGATGGATGACAGAGGGATGACGGAGGGATGGATGGATGGGTGGATGATGGATGATGGAGGGATGACGGAGGGATGACGGAGGGATGGATGGATGGGTGGATGATGGATGACGGAGGGATGACGGAGGGATGACGGAGGGAGGGATGGATGGGTGGATGATGGATGACGGAGGGATGACGGAGGGATGACGGAGGGATGGATGGATGGGTGGATGATGGATGATGGAGGGATGACGGAGGGATGACGGAGGGATGGATGGATGGGTGGATGATGGATGACGGAGGGATGACGGAGGGATGACGGAGGGATGGACTCATTTCCACCCATTAACAGACGTGGCTCCGCCCCTCAGCCAGGAGAGGAACCAGCAGAACCCCACAGTGACCCAGCGGAGGTCCACTAACTTCAGCCCTGCTGCTGTGACTCTGGGCCGGAGCTCCTCCATCACCACCACAAAGATCTCACTGAAACTAAAACCTTGTTTGTGTGGTTGGGCAGGTTTCCAGAACCAGTTTCAGTCGGAACCAGTTTCAAATGTGAGCTGGAGTGAGATGTGTTGGGTGTTGGTGGAGCAGAACCTGCTTAAGAACCTTCTGCGACATGAAGACAATGGTGAGCAGAGCAGAAGAATGGGGACGTTCTGACGTTCTCCTGTTGACAGTAAATGCTGCTGGTCACGTGACGTCCGCCCTGAAATGGGAATTATGGGTAACAGATGCGTCTCCAGCGTGGACGTGGGACAGTTGGCTGTCCTTCACATCTCCATCCCACCTAGCATGCGGCGCTGCTAACTAGCATGTGGTTGTGAGAGAACCCAGCACATGTGGTGGAATCCACCAGAGGACAGAGAGACAAACCTCAGGAAGGACAATGGTGTCTGGACAGAGACTCTGTCTCTTCTGACGGAACAGAACCAACCAACATGTTTTCAGTACGACTCACGTTAACCTGCAGCTAAACTGAGGCTACTCGATTTACCCCACGCGTCCACTGTGACGTTGGACGGTGAGGACAAGCTGTCCTCATCGCACCAGTTAAACCAGTGGAGGCTCCGTGGGCAGAGATCTTTCCTGACTCATCTCCATCCAGACTCCGTCCCAGCCTGAATATAACGTAAACTGACCTGGGACCAGGTTCTCCTAAAGGCACCTCTGCCCCAGGACGAGACGAGTGGACAGGAACTGTCTTCTTGTAACCTTACGACTATTCAGCTGAACCCCTCTAGAGGTCCATCGTGGTATTACAGGACAGCATAGCTAGGGCTCGCTAATGTGCATGCTAGGCTACAGCCCCACCTGACAGTGACGATCTGTCCACCATCCAGTGAAATGTCGTTCATCTGGGCGATAAAAATGGCCGCCACCGCCTCGTACAGCGCCGTGCCGTCCATGTTGATGGTGGCGCCGATGGGCAGCACGAAACGCGTGACGCGTTTGTCGATCTTCAGGTTTTCCTCCAGGCACCGGAAGGTGACGGGTAAAGTTCCTGCACTGAGAGAGGAGACGGACGAGCTGTGTGAAGATCAAGCGGGTCGGGGGGGAACTGGACCGCCGCCAACATGGACGACCAGCTAACTCAGCTCTGGGAATAACACAAATGACAGTTGGGCCCAGCAGAATCCCAGGAATGCTGGACCAGATACAGCAGAACAGGATCCAGACGGCCCGGATCTGATCTGGACCCACAGCAAACAATCATGGGGCCACATGGGGCCTGTGCTCCTGTGGTGGAGGTCCGAACATCCCACAATGCGACAGTTTTACAGAGACACACACGCACACACACACACACACACACACACCCCTACCTGCTGGCCGTGCCCAGGGCTGTAATCCAGGCCTGGAATATTCCAGAGTAAAACGTAAATGGGCTTTTTCTGGTGGTGGCAAAAAATATGGCAGGCAGAATCAACCCGCCGTGGATCACCAGGCCGACGATGACGGTCACCATGTACATACCCAGCTGCCTCGCCACCACCTCCAGGTCCCCGATGGCAGCAATCTTCCCCGCAATGAGCGAGGCGATGCCGAATGGAGAGTACCTAAACAGAGGGGCGGAGTCACTGAGCTGAGCACAGGGGCGGAGTCACTGAGCACAGGGGCGGGGTCACTGAGCACAGGGGCGGGG
Source organism: Takifugu rubripes (assembly GCF_901000725.2). Classification (NCBI taxonomy): domain Eukaryota; kingdom Metazoa; phylum Chordata; class Actinopteri; order Tetraodontiformes; family Tetraodontidae; genus Takifugu; species Takifugu rubripes. The sequence continues at coordinate 13,953,732 of NC_042289.1, forward strand.
TCACTGAGCTGAACACAGGGGCGGAGTCACTGAGCACAGGGGCGGAGTCACTGAGCTGAGCACAGGGGCGGAGTCACTGAGCTGAACACAGGGGCGGAGTCACTGAGCTGAGCACAGGGGCGGGGTCACTGAGCTGAACACAGGGGCGGAGTCACTGAGCTGAGCACAGGGGCGGAGTCACTGAGCTGAGCACAGGGGCGGGGTCACTGAGCTGAGCACAGGGGCGGAGTCACTGAGCTGAGCACAGGGGCGGGGTCACTGAGCTGAACACAGGGGCGGAGTCACTGAGCTGAGCATAGGGGCGGAGTCACTGAGCTGAGCACAGGGGCGGAGTCACTGAGCACAGGGGCGGGGTCACTGAGCACAGGGGCGGGGTCACTGAGCTGAACACAGGGGCGGAGTCACTGAGCACAGGGGCGGGGTCACTGAGCACAGGGGCGGAGTCACTGAGCTGAGCACAGGGGCGGAGTCACTGAGCACAGGGGCGGGGTCACTGAGCACAGGGGCGGAGTCACTGAGCACAGGGGCGGAGTCACTGAGCACAGGGGCGGGGTCACTGAGCTGAACACAGGGGCGGAGTCACTGAGCTGAGCACAGGGGCGGAGTCACTGAGCACAGGGGCGGGGTCACTGAGCTGAACACAGGGGCGGAGTCACTGAGCACAGGGGCGGGGTCACTGAGCACAGGGGCGGAGTCACTGAGCTGAGCACAGGGGCGGAGTCACTGAGCACAGGGGCGGGGTCACTGAGCACAGGGGCGGAGTCACTGAGCACAGGGGCGGAGTCACTGAGCTGAACACAGGGGCGGAGTCACTGAGCACAGGGGCGGGGTCACTGAGCTGAACACAGGGGCGGAGTCACTGAGCTGAGCACAGGGGCGGAGTCACTGAGCTGAACACAGGGGCGGAGTCACTGAGCTGAGCACAGGGGCGGAGTCACTGAGCTGAGCACAGGGGCGGGGTCACTGAGCTGAACACAGGGGCGGAGTCACTGAGCTGAGCACAGGGGCGGAGTCACTGAGCTGAGCACAGGGGCGGAGTCACTGAGCTGAACACAGGGGCGGAGTCACTGAGCTGAGCACAGGGGCGGAGTCACTGAGCTGAACACAGGGGCGGAGTCACTGAGCTGAACACAGGGGCGGAGTCACTGAGCTGAGCACAGGGGCAGGGTCACTGAGCTGAACACAGGGGCGGAGTCACTGACGTTTTTAATGAATAGAGCTTTAATTCCACATGATTGGCTGTAAACTGATGCTAATGCTAGCTACAGCACAAACCACATGCAGCCTGAACGGACCCTCAAACACTGACGGGGGACAGCAGAGCCAGAAATAAGGGTCAGGTCAGAAGCTCTGTGGATGAACAGCTAAGTCAGACAGTGTTTCTGTTGTTGTTGCCGTGGTTACAGCTGAAGAGCTGCTACTGCTGGGACCCTGGCCTCAGCCTCAGCTGCTCGTGGTCGCTCGGCTCCGGGCGACGGTTATTTGGTGGGAAGGTTTCTGCGCTGTGACGGATCTGTTTCCTGCAGGCCTTTGTTTACACTGGACTCTGCCTTTGGCTGGTTCTGCGGCCCCGTGAGTCATCTGTTTACACTGCAGCAGATAGGAACAGGAACACGAGGCATCTGCTCCTCCAGCTGCACACCAGCAGAACCTTCATCCTCCTGACGCTCCTCTCCCATGACCCCCTCAACCCTCATATGTGTTCCAGCTCTACTGTCATCAGGTTCCTGTGGCTTCCCCTCAGTACCAGGAACTAAGTTCCTGCTGCGGCCCCAGAACATCTCGGACTCCAGCTACACCAGAGGTCACCACCATGGAGGATCGGACCTGTTCCAGTTAGCATCAATGACCCCGATACTCAACAGAAATGGATCTTTTCTGATCTAAAGGTGTCAGGAATGATCAATGTCGTCATATATCTGATCAACCTCTGATCAATACCCTCTCTGAACTACTGCATTAGTCAACAGTTTCCTCCAGTACCGGTGCTGGTGGTACTGGTGGTACTGGTGGTACCGGTGGTACTGGTGACACTGACCACATGATGAGGGAAACCATGGTCATGATGATCTCGTTGAGGACGTTGAAGAAGTCACACATCACCTTCCCTCGCTCGCCCATCCTGCCCATGCAGATCCCGAAGGTGATGAAGAACCCGATCAGACCTGCGGACGATGTCTGGTTACCATGGGAACCGTGGCACAGCCAGCTGGTTGGCGTCAGACACTCACCCAGAACGTTCATGCCCCACTTGTACTCCAGAGCTTTCTTGTTCTGGATGATGGGCTCAGTCTGGTTGGCAATGGACACGGGAACCTTTTTCAGGACTGTCTGAACCTGCAGGGGGAACAAGAGCAGAACTCTGAGCCCTGAACAAAGCATGATCCAGAGAAGAGCCCCCAGGAGCAGATGATCCAGACAACTATGTCGTTTACCAGAAATAAGAGCTTTTAATCAATAACCAAGCAGAGGTGACCAGAGGGATCAGAAAACAGTAGAAGTTCTGTTACTGAACTGGGCGTTAACCTTGTTCCTCTAATGGGACAGAAGGAATCTCCTGGAGATGATGGATGATGGATGGATGGATGGATGGATGGATGGATGATGGATGGATGGATGGATGATGGATGGATGATGGATGATGGATGGATGATGGATGGATGGATGGATGGATGGATGGATGGATGGATGGATGATGGATGGATGGATGGATGATGGATGGATGATGGATGATGGATGGATGATGGATGGATGGATGGATGGATGGATGGATGGATGGATGGATGGATGGATGATGGATGGATGGATGGATGGATGGATGATGGATGGATGGATGGATGATGGATGGATGATGGATGATGGATGGATGATGGATGGATGATGGATGGATGGATGATGGATGATGGATGGATGGATGGATGGATGATGGATGATGGATGATGGATGATGGATGATGGATGATGGATGATGGATGATGGATGGATGGATGATGGATGATGGATGATGGATGATGGATGATGGATGATGGATGAGCAAAGTCCAGCAACATTGGAGGGTTTCTGTCGGGAGCTTCAGTCATTCTGGCAAGTTTGATTTATGCTGAGCAACAATGAGGGAGAAGGTCACACACACACACTCACACACACACTCACACACACACACACACACACTCACACTCACACACACACACATACACACACACACACACACACACACACACACTCACACACACACACACCACACACACACACCAGCGTCCCACCTGTTGGAAGCAGGCTCGGACCAGGTTCTCGGGGAACAGGTTCCTGATCAGGTCCAGGAAGGCATCCAGGCTGTTGACCTCCTGGTTCTTGGCTGCTGAAGCTGTTGTGCTTCGCCCCCTCAGTTTGGGGTTTCCTGGGTGGATCCCCAACACCAGGATGACTCCGAGGATGGCGGCGATGATGGTGGTGGACATGTAGTAGACCATGGCTCTGCTGCCCATCCTGCCACTGGAGCGGGCGTCCAGACCAGCCAGCCCTGAAGGAGACCTCCACTATCATCAACACGTGGCTTCGGGACAGTGCAGAAACATTTGAAACATTGGGCTCCATTAGCTTCGTTAGCTGTTAGCAGAGCCACATGTTCTCCAGACATCTGTGAAGATCCATGGAGCTGCTGCTCATACCGAGGTTCAACGACTTCAGTCCCAGAGTGATATCAGGGTCACAGACAAGGACCGAATGGAAGGAAGGAGCTTTTCTCCTACCTGTGATGAGGCTGGAGATGATGAGTGGCAGGATGAGCATTTTCAGCATCCTCATGAGGATCTCTCCAGGAAAGGAGACCAAGGTGAGGGCGGCGCTGTCCCTCACCTTCATGTAGCGCAGCAGCATCCCGAAGATGACCCCCAGGACCACACCTGAGAACCACACAGGAACATCCTGCTGCCGGTCATGGACCTACATGATGAACCTGCTTCTGAAGACCTTCTGACACCAGCGGTGATGCTGCTGAGCTTCAGATGGTTTAAATATCTGCCAGCTGTTGACCTTCCTGACCTGAGAGACGTTTCTGTCTCCGACCGATGAGCAGCGCCGAGTTTAGACCAAAGCAGTTTGGACTCGGAGAGACGAATGACAAACAGCCAACAGAAACGCCGACGCGCTAACAGATGCTAACAGAAACGCCAACGCGCTAACAGATGCTAACAGATGCTAACAGAAACGCCAACGCGCTAACAGATGCTAACTCAAACAACAAGGTCAGCGTGGGAACCTCCGCAGGTCCTGGACTGCTGGATGTTCACAGGCCACCACAGCTCACAAATAAAACCTGAGGGTTTGTTGATGAAGGTCATGTTGGAAAACAGAAATGTGGACAGAAAAGGGTGAGAATGGAGAGAAGGTTCTGAGGAGCAGGAGAGTGTGAGTACCCATGACGGTGAGGCCCAGCAGCAGGTTGTGGGCGTTCCGGCTGCAGTGGCCGGCGTCTTTGAGCGCCCCCTCAGGGTTGTCATCTCGCTGGGGTTCCTCCTTCTCCTTCAGCTTGTTGGTGTTGGGCTGGTTGGTCATCCTGCCTGGGGACACAGTGGACACAGTTCCAGCAGCAACGTCCTGGTGTGTTTACAGACCGTCCTAACGGAGCGTTCTTCTGACTGCTGCTCAGGGGAACCGGCCCGTGGCTCCAGCTCAGTTCTGGAACCCTCCACCAGTGGACCTCTAAAGGTGGAGATGAAGGAAGAGATGCAGCAGCAGGCATCTTCTCCAGGAGACCAAAGGAGGCCTTTCATGGAGGTCCTCAGTGCTCCACCTTCCATCCACTGATCCACTCACACACCAGGTGAGAGTTGGACCACCAGAACCAAACGACAGGCGATGGATCACCGCTGGAGTGTGAATGTGTGTGTGTGTGTGTGTGTGAGTGTGTGTGTGAGTGTGTGTGAGTGTGTGTGTGTGAGTGTGTGTGTGTCTGGAGTTCATCTCCATTCAAAGTTCATTCACTCCTTTAATCTTCCATTTTCCCTCAACCAGCCAGTAACAGGTCAGGAGACCAAATCAGTCGGTTGCTGACCAACTGATTTCAGACTGAAACAGAACAGGACCAGGACAGGAACCAGGACAGGACCAAGACAGGGATCAGGACAGGACCAAGACAGGGACCAGGACAGGGACCAGGACAGGACCAGGACAGGACCAGGACAGGAACCAGGACAGGACCAAGACAGGGACCAGGACAGGACCAAGACAGGGATCAGGACAGGACCAAGACAGGGACCAGGACAGGACCAGGACAGGACCAGGACAGGAACCAGGACAGGACCAAGACAGGGACCAGGACAGGACCAAGACAGGAACCAGGACAGGACCAAGACAGGGACCAGGACAGGACCAAGACAGGAACCAGGACAGGACCAAGACAGGGATCAGGACAGGACCAAGACAGGGACCAGGACAGGAACCAGGACAGGACCAAGACACGGACCAGGACAGGACCAAGACAGGAACCAGGACAGGACCAAGACAGGAACCAGGACAGGACCAAGACAGGGACCAGGACAGGACCAAGACAGGAACCAGGACAGGACCAAGACAGGGACCAGGACAGGACCAAGACACGGACCAGGACAGGACCAAGACAGGAACCAGGACAGGACCAAGACAGGGACCAGGACAGGACCAAGACAGGAACCAGGACAGGACCAAGACAGGGACCAGGATGGTCTCCATCGGCTGCAGTTACTGCACGTTTACCACTCGTCTCCAAAACAGTTTCTGTTTCCATGACAACATGAGCTGTTCCAGACGGTTCATCTGCTGGACTGTGAACCCCAGTCCCAGCCCGGGACAGTTGCTCCGCCCCCCGTCTCACCTGACAGGTGGGGCTGGTCGGGCGCTCCAGGGTGACACTCGACTGTTTCTACACCGAACACGTGAACGCCTCAGACGTGGTGGTGTCACGGCCTCAGTGTGTGTGTGTGTGTGTGTGTGTGTGTGTGTTGGACGTGTGTGTGGCAGGATTAGAACAAAGGCCTGATTGTTTGGCGTGAGCTGGGGGGGGGGGCGTAATCCCCCGCTCATGGCAGATGAAGACGACTCCTCTCGCCTCTTTATCTTCCCCTGTTCTTTATTAGGCTAACGTCTAGCACAGCTAGCTAAAGACGGCCGCAGCAGCCAAATTTCTCGTAACGTTTTCATCCGTTTTGGTGTTTAATGGCACATTCAGGTCACAGCATCTACAGACGTGTGTCGCGTGTTTATTCATGAGTGAAACACAACCTGTGTGTTTCACAGACAATTGTGTGTGTGTGTGTGTTCATGTACTTACTAGATAGTAAGTAACAAATTACTCATTCTAGTAGCAAAGGACTGACTTTTGGCTGCTCATCACAACTTGAAAGGCCTGTTTGAGGGTTAAGACATGGTTTTAATGTTGGGTTAGAGTTGGGTTTAGGTCAGGGGTCAGAGGTCACAGGTCAGAGGAATGTATCCTGTCTCCAGTGAGACGAGGACCACAGTCCTCAGGGTCAGGAGATGTATTATATCTGTGAAAGTCCTCACAAAGGCAGAGGATTGTGTGTGAGTGTGAGTGTGTGTGTGTGTGTGTTAATCTGAAGGTATTAATCTGTTGTTTGAACCCACATCTGCTCTCCTCACTGGTGTAAATCTCCTGTAGGGATCGTTCATCCGGCTCACATCTGAGTCTGTGCTCGCTCCATCAGGTCTGAGGGGACAACGTCCTGGTCCCCTCACACCTGATCGCTCTGGTCCCCCCGACGGTCACACACAGACGCTCGACACACACCTCACATCTGCATCAGGTGCTTCATTTCCTGTCACATGACCCGCTCTGGCATCGTTCTAGTTCTAATGTTCCTGTTTCTGCCCGGTTCTTTTATCCCACACAAGATTCTTTCAGAGCGTTTCCACTCTGATTTGCATTTGATCTCTTTTAATTGTAACTTTCGTTATCAATTAACTTGTCGATGCTCTTAAATGTGAAGTCAAAAACATTCAGCCAAATCCAATTTAATCAGACACTAATTCACTTCATTACTATATCATCTGTGTTTAGAACATGTTTATTACACAATTGTTTATAACACGAGACATTTCCTGTGCTCATTGAACATATCGTGTGTGTGTGTGTGTGTGTGTGTGTGTGTGTGTGTGTGTGTGTGAGAGCGAGGAGGTGAGTGGAGCTTACCTGCTGCTGTCCGTCGGGCATCGAGAGCGAGGATGAGGAGCAGATGAAGGCAGACGGGGATGAACGGACGCAGTTTTACGTCATCTGAGAAAATTTGCAGATTAATGGAACAGCTTGATGCTCCGGCCTCCCCCGGCTCCTCTCATCCCTCCCCCGGCTCCTCTCATCCCTCCCCCGGCTCCTCTCATCCCTCCCCCGGCTCCTCTCATCCCTCCCCCGGCTCCTCTCATCCCTCCCCCGGCTCCTCTCATCCCTCCCCCAGCTCCTCTCATCCCTCCCCCGGCTCCTCTCATCCCTCCCCCGGCTCCTCTCATCCCTCCCCCAGCTCCTCTCATCCCTCCCTCCATCCATCCATCCCTCCCTCCGTCTCCTCGTTCTCTTCTCCTGATTCAAACACACAAACACGTCTTGGCATCATTTTCAGCCAATCTCAGCTCATTAACACCAGAATCACAGAAAAATCATAAACTACATTTTAGGTTTCAGGATTTTGAATTTTGATATTTTTACATGAATCCGAGATGAGGAAATGACAAAGTTGAAGCAGTATTTTACTGGCGTGCAGCAGCCCTCCCGCTCGCCAGGGGGCGCCGTGGCTCCACCCAGCGCTGAGGCTGCCCCTCCCAGTGTGACAGCCCATGATGCCGGTCCGGAGACCTCCAGCTGTGGGGGGGCTGATGTTTCCCTCTAAACAGTGAACGTCAGCTCAAAGCTACGCCGGAGCGGAATAATATCTAAAATGGCTGCAGTAATTAAGAGAGTCTCAGTCTTCTGCGCGTTCCTGAGAAGAATTCCAACATTGAGTTATTTAAGTGAGGTGTGCCATATGGGGAGGGTGGGGCTGGGGGGGGCGAGCAGGGTGGGCGGGGGCCCCCCGGTGCAGCAGGTTGTCTGGAAAGTCAATCTTGGACTAATTGGCTGAGGCAGATTCGCTGTGGGAAACCTGATCCAGCTGAAAAAACTTTACAATGTGCAACATTTTTCCTTTGGCAACAGAAGTGAGGGGGGGGGGGGCATTGCCAAGCAACTGTTAGCAGATAATTCAGCTTTTAAGCTGCGTGTCTGCACTTGTGAGCGTCAGCAGGTGAATGAAAGTGTAGCTGCTGTAAGGAGACACGGGGGGGGGGGGGGGGGGTCCTGAAAGGGAAGAGCGGTGTCAACAAGAGCAGAGTAGAGCTGTTAACAGGTCCCAAACACAGAACATAACACCACGGAGTGGTTCTGATCCCAACGCTCTGTTAGCAGGCAGCCTAGCATCGGCGGCCACTAGGGGCAGCGTTTCATTTAACGGTTTCATGGAAACAGGAACAAATTCCAATGTTTTAAGACACTGGTCAGCTGACACTGACGTCTGTGGGCGACCACAGAATCCACCACAGCACCAGCAGAGCCTGGAGTTATGCGTTCCCCCAGGCCGGCCGTCACAGCCCCGACGTAACGTAAAGAATGATATATTTAGAAGGTAACGTAAAGAATGATATATTTCGAAGGTAACGTAAAGAATGATATATTAGAAGGTAAACCGAGTCAGTGAGTGGGAGCTGACCTCCTCCCTGATGAGCACGGCTCAGTTCTGATGTTCTCAGGTTCCCTCTCCCTGAAGGGGAACATTCCAAGTCCTCAGTTCAGCTCCGTCCAAGACCGACTCATGAGTGTGTGTGTGTGTGTGTGGGGGGGGGGGGGGGGGGGGGGGGGCTTGCTTTATCTTGCTACAACTGTAGAAGTGTGGTGCTGCTATGGATGGGGTGAAACGGCATTGATCCGAGTATATGAATAGCCTGACCTTTGACCTTTGACCTCTACCATCAAGCCTGGAGATGGCAACATTTTGGGTTTCGGTTAATTGGTTCAGATTGAGCTGGAACATTACTGATTGAGGCTGATTGATTAGAACAGATTAGAACTGGGTTCGGGTCAGGGACGGAGTCAATTAGTGGGTTAGATTTAGGGGTTAGGAATAGGGGTCAGGGTCAGGGTTAGGGGTCAGGGGTCAGGGTGAGGGTTAGGGGTCAGGGGTCAGGGTGAGGGGTTAGGAGGGTAATGTAGCTTGGTCATATATTGTGCCTGTGAGAGGGAAGCACAGTTTGTGTGTAGGACTCAGCACCCAGAAAGTGAACGAAGTGGACGACAGGGACGGTAGAAGGAAGAGGTGACCACCTGTTGCCTGATCACCTGTAGCAGCTGCTGTCTCTGGTGACACCTACGGCCGCTACAGGTGCTCATGGACACGTTAGTGCTGCTGGTTCCTTCGCTGCCAGATCAGGACGCAACATGGAAATTTGGCTCCTGTGTGATTAAAAACAAACTGGAATCTGAATGATGCGGAAGCCAAACACGCACTGACCGGTGTCTCTAACTGGGAAACGGTGCGATACGAGCGGCTTGGAGCTGTTCCCCTCCAGAGGCTCCTCCTGGAGCGGTGGAACCCCGGTGGGACGCTGCCCTCACATCCCAACTGTCTCTGCCGCCTTCAGCACAACTCTCGCTCTCAGGGCGCCTCAGGGTGAATATTTCTCCGTGTTCGGGACAAGTTCAGGCAGAGAGTGATGGGAGGATTCCCAGAGTGAATGCTGGGAGGCAGGAATGTGTCCAGGAGGGTTAATGGGAACCTGCAGGAAGGGTCCCAATGTTTGCACAATCCCTCAGCAGCTCCATTAAAGGTCTGAGGCTCCTGGAGGCTCCTGGTGGCCCCAACGGCCCGGATGAAGACGTCTCTACAGCCAACTGACCCAAATGAGCAGCTTTGACGGTCAAAAACTTTCTTTCATTTTCGCTGTGTCCCACCTCTCCTATCCCCAAACCTTTTCATGAGGACTCTCTGAGGGGCGGGGCTGAAACGTGAACCTTCCCCCTTTTGTCTCTATTCTTCTCCTTATCCTTTCATCTTTCCAGTCACTGGTGAGAGAAGAGAGACCGCTGGGATGGAAACCAGGGTGATAACGTTGGGGGGGGGGGGGGCTGAACCACCATCTGGTTCTTGTCTGGACCACGATCCTGCTGCCAGGACTCAGAGAACCCCTGCAGACGTCCCCCTAAAGACGGGACAGTAAAGGTGACAATGAGACACCATGTCCTGCTGCCCCCCAACACACACACACACACACACCTGCGCACACACGCACTCACACACACACGCACACGCACACACACAAGCACACACACACGCACACACGCACACACACAAGCACACGCACACACGCACACGCACACACAAGCACCTTTAAAATGTCCAAAAATCAAATTCTCTCTTTTTGTTGTATTGTAGTAATAAAAACAGTAATAACACACTGGCAGAAATTTTAAAAAATGGTAGTATTAGCCTTTCAGAATGAATAACTCTTTGGTAATAATTACACTTTAGAATTAGCACAGCATTGTTGGTAATAGAATATTGGTTGTAATAACACATCGTAATAACTCATCCACAATGATAACACATCACTTGTTGCAATAACTCATGGGTAGTAAAACACATTGGTTGTAATAACTCATGGGTAGTAAAACACATTGGTTGTAATAACATATTGGTAGTAATAACTCATGGGTAGTAAAACACATTGGGTTGTAATAACACATTGGTTGTAATAACTCATGGGTAGTAAAACACATTGGTTGTAATAACATATTGGTAGTAATAACTCATGGGTAGTAAAACACATTGGTTGTAATAACACATTGGTTGTAATAACACATTGGTAGTAAAAATACGTCCGTTGTAATAATCCATCACAATCCATATGTGAGGTCAAAGTGGCATGGGGCCCTCAGCAGATATTGGTGCACACGACATGTTATTACACATGGCATCGATAATAGCATCACATATTTCAGGTTTGAAGAGCATTTACTGGTAGCAGCGCCTGCAGCAGGTTCCTCCCGTGCAGCGCTGTCAGGAACACGCCCTGTTCAGACCTCCTGGTGTCATCTCCTGGCAGGAGGACAGCGCTAATTAAGAGGCTTCACATGTTGCTTCTGGAAGATGGTTTTTCCAGTCTGCAAAAGTTTGAAACGGATTAATAAACATATAATTAGAGCTGATTAGGAGCGCAGCCGCTGCTGGAGGATCCGGATGAGCTGCTTCTCCAGAATCCTCGGACCCTTCAGGTGAGCAGAACCAGGGAGGAAGGAGCAGAGAACCTGCGACAACAGGAAAGGCGCGCGCTGCCTCGCGCTGCCTCGGGACGATTGCGACGTCTCCGCCGACAGATGTTACTCGTTGATTGTTCTACGTCTCTTTTGGATACACAAACCTCCTGAGAATAAATGTGCGTCTCCCCTGAGAAACCGGAGCCGGTAGCTGCGTCAGGCTACCGCCGGGAGCCGGACCGGATGTTGGCGTCACCCTTCAGAATAAAAGCGGGGGCGTCCGCCGACGGCCCCGTTTCGCGCAGGGCTTTTACGCTGAAAGTCTGGCCCGGCGGGCTCTTCCGCCCCTTCCGCCAGCTTCACGCTGAAGGCGACCTGAACGCGTTTCAGGCGGAGTTGGGATCGTCAAACATTGAGCCAACTCGATCAGCTCGGCACTACGGTTCGGACTCCAGAACTTTAGCGTTCTGGTCCCGGAACAGCCTTCCTGCCCCCGGCCGGCCTCTCAGGAGCGGCCGTTCATGGAATACCGCCGGAGCCTCTTTGTGGACCCGTTTCCTGCCCATTAACCGCGGTGACTTTGCTAATTGATGTTTAGGGGACATGTGGGCCAAAGTTCCGCTCCAGGGCCGCAGCACCGAGCAGCTTTCTGGGCCGACGCTTGGCGACAGAACCCAATAATCAATGTGTTGTGAGCTGGAAGGACGCGGGGTCCGGATCTCACCTCAACGGTACGCGCGTGCTCTCTCTCTCTCTCTCTCTCACGCACGCACCCTCGCACGCACGCACCAGACTGACCCAATAAACGCACTTTTGCATGTTTTCTCCGTTACATCACAACCAGCAGAGACCGAGTCGCGGTCCTCCTGGTTCAGGTGAACTTTCTCTCCGTTTGAGATGAGATCCGAACCTGCGTCACGCAGGTCGGGATGTGATCCACATCTCTGCCCCTGGAGGTCCGGATCCCTAACAGCTCTTCACTCTGGAATCTGGAGTCTTTCCAGATGTTCCCGTCTGATCAGAGGATCAGGACTGGTTTGACTCACTGGGAAAGTGCGATTCCCAGTTTGTGTCCCAGATGTGAGGAATTAGACCCAGTTTCTCCTCAAGTTGCTTCCTGAGTCTGAACAACCAGATGATTCCAGATCTGAAGATGTTCTTTGAAATTCAGGTTGGATTTGAAATTCTAGGCCAGAATATTTGTTTTTATTTCAACATTCCAGTGAGTGAGTGTGTGTGTGTGTGTGTGTGTAAGTATGTGTGTATCTGTGTGTGTTTGCGTGTGTATAAGTGAGTGTGTGTGAGTGTGTGTAAGTATTTGTGTGTTTGTACATCTGTGTGTATCTGAATGTGTTTGCGTGTGTATAAGTGAGTGTGTGTGAGAGTTTGTTTGTTTGTATGTGAGTGTGTGTGAGAGTGTGTGTGTGTGTGTGTTTGTACGTCCGTGTGTATCTGAATGTGTTTGCGTGTGTATAAGTGAGTGTGTGTGAGAGTTTGTTTGTTTGTATGTGAGTGTGTGTGTGTGTGAGTGTGTGTGTGTGTGTGAGTGTGTGTGTGTGTGTGTGTGAGAGTGAGAGTGTGTGAGTGTGTGTGTGTGTGTGTGAGTGTGTGTGGCGGTTCACTCGGCTTGTTCACATGGTTCTTGTTCCTGTTTTCCTCCATGTTGAATGTCCCAGACTTGTGAGGTCCAGCAGGTGGACAGATTGTCCTGTTGTCTGATCAGTTTACCCAGTCAGGACTGGGGGACTCTGTCCTAACAGACCGGTCCACCTCCCTTCTCAGTGATGGAGGTTCTCCAGGGTTTGGACTGCCAGCTGGGTCTTCTGGTTCTGGTCTTGTTTGAAGGACAGTTCTGATGCTGGTTGTGGACCCTGAAGGACCAGACAGTCCCACACCTGAGTTTGGCTGGTCTGAGATCAGTTCTTCAGACCTCGTGTCTCTTTAAGGGCAACTTCCTGTTGCTGTGGTTGTTGAGGCAGGTGGATCAGTAGCTGAGGAAAACGGGCTTTGATGCTTTTGTCTTCCCTGCGGCACCTGAGGCCACATCGCCGCTGGGCGTCCACCTGTCCTCGCTGCGCTGGGTGTGTCCACGCTGCTTCCTGTCAGCGGCGCTTTAGTGGCGGCATGTTTTCGTGCTCATCGCCGCCTCACCAGTAGCACCACATCACTGACATTCTCCTCATTCCAGCCGCTTTAACCGTGACCTCCTCCCTGATTCCCAACAGCTACTGTGGTGGCGTTCTCACCATCAGCTCCACCATCAGCTTGGAATTCTTCTCCAATTAGTCACAGGTGAAGCACGTGTGGAGGTGACTCACACAAACGACTCTTCCTCACTTCATGTAAACAATGTTGATGCAACATAAATCACAAGTGTTACAGCTTCACTCACGTCACTGTCCAGCGTGGCCACGAGGAGGGTCCGATACACATGAGAACTGGGTTCTGGACCTGGTTCTGGACCAGGTACTGCAGAAGCAGTAGTAGTAGTAGGAGTAGCAGTAGTAGCAGTAGTAGCAGCAGCAGTAGTAGCAGCAGCAGCAGTAGTAGCAGCAGCAGCAGTAGTAGCAGCAGCAGCAGTAGTAGCAGCAGCAGCAGCAGTAGTAGCAGTAGTAGCAGCAGCAGCAGTAGTAGCAGCAGTAGTAGCAGCAGTAGCAGCAGCAGCAGCAGCAGCAGCAGTAGTAGCAGCAGCAGCAGTAGTAGCAGTAGTAGCAGCAGCAGCAGCAGCAGTAGTAGCAGCAGTAGCAGCAGCAGCAGTAGTAGCAGTAGTAGCAGCAGCAGCAGTAGTAGCAGTAGTAGCAGCAGTAGTAGCAGCAGTAGCAGCAGCAGCAGCAGCAGCAGCAGCAGTAGTAGCAGCAGCAGCAGTAGTAGCAGTAGTAGCAGCAGCAGCAGCAGCAGTAGTAGCAGCAGTAGCAGCAGCAGCAGCAGTAGTAGCAGCAGCAGCAGTAGTAGCAGCAGCAGCAGTAGTAGCAGTAGTAGCAGTAGTAGCAGCAGCAGCAGCAGTAGTAGCAGCAGCAGCAGTAGTAGCAGTAGTAGCAGCAGCAGCAGTAGTAGCAGTAGTAGCAGCAGCAGCAGTAGTAGCAGTAGTAGCAGCAGCAGCAGTAGTAGCAGCAGCAACGGCAGCAGCAGCAGTAGTAGCAGCAGCAGCAGCAGTAGCAGCAGCAGCAGTAGTAGCAGCAGCAGTAGTAGCAGTAGTAGCAGCAGCAGCAGTAGCAGCAGTAGTAGCAGCAGCAGTAGTAGCAGCAGCAGCAGTAGTAGCAGCAGCAGCAGTAGTAGCAGCAGCAGCAGTAGTAGCAGCAGTAGCAGCAGCAGCAGCAGCAGCAGCAGCAGTAGTAGCAGCAGCAGTAGCAGCAGTAGTAGCAGCAGCAGTAGTAGCAGCAGCAGCAGTAGTAGCAGCAGCAGCAGTAGTAGCAGCAGCAGCAGTAGTAGCAGCAGTAGCAGCAGCAGCAGCAGCAGTAGCAGCAGCAGCAGTAGTAGCAGCAGCAGCAGTAGCAGCTGCAGCAGTAGCAGCAGTAGTAGCAGCAGTAGTAGCAGCAGCAGCAGTAGCAGCAGCTGCAGCAGTAGCAGCAGCAGCAGTAGTAGCAGCAGCAGCAGTAGTAGCAGCAGTAGTAGCAGCAGTAGTAGCAGCAGCAGCAGTAGCAGCAGCAGCAGTAGTAGCAGCAGCAGTAGTAGTAGCAGCAGTAGCAGTAGTAGCAGCAGTAGTAGCAGTAGTAGTAGCAGTAGTAGCAGCAGTAGTAGTAGCAGCAGCAGTGGCTGTAGTAGTAGTAGCAGTAGTAGCAGCAGTAGTAGTAGCAGCAGCAGTGGCTGTAGTAGTAGCAGCAGCAGTAGTAGTAGCAGTAGTAGTAGCAGTAGTAGCAGCAGTAGTAGTAGTAGCAGCAGTGGCTGTAGTAGTAGCAGCAGCAGTAGTAGTAGCAGTAGTAGTAGCAGTAGTAGTAGCAGCAGCAGTGGCTGTAGTAGTAGCAGCAGCAGTAGTAGTAGCAGTAGTAGCAGCAGTAGTAGTAGTAGCAGCAGTGGCTGTAGTAGTAGCAGCAGCAGTAGTAGTGGCAGTAGTAGTAGTAGCAGCAGCAGTGGCTGTAGTAGTAGCAGCAGCAGCAGCAGCAGTAGTAGCAGTGGCTGTAGTAGTAGCAGCAGCAGCAGTAGTAGCAGCAGCAGCAGCAGTAGCAGCAGCAGCAGCAGTGACTGTAGTAGTAGCAGCAGTAGCAGCAGCAGCAGCAGTAGCAGTAGTAGCAGCAGCAGCAGTAGTAGCAGCAGCAGCAGTAGTAGCAGCAGCAGTAGTAGCAGCAGCAGCAGTAGTAGTAGCAGCAGCAGCAGTAGTAGCAGCAGCAGCAGCAGTAGTAGCAGCAGCAGCAGTAGTAGCAGCAGCAGTAGTAGCAGCAGCAGCAGTAGTAGCAGCAGCAGCAGTAGTAGCAGCAGCAGTAGTAGCAGCAGCAGCAGTAGTAGCAGCAGCAGCAGTAGTAGCAGCAGCATAGTAGCAGCAGCAGCAGTAGTAGCAGCAGCAGCAGTAGTAGTAGCAGCAGCAGCAGTAGTAGCAGCAGCAGCAGTAGTAGCAGCACAGCACAGCAGTGACGCAGCCAGTAGTAGCAGCAGTAGTAGCAGCAGCAGCAGCAGCAGCAGCAGCAGTGACTGTAGTAGTAGCAGCAGCACAGCACAGCAGCAGCAGCAGCAGAGCAGCAGCAGCACAGCGCAGCAGCAGCAGCACAGCACAGCACAGCACAGCAGCAGCAGCAGCACAGCACAGCACAGCAGCAGCAGTAGCAGCAGCAGCAGCAGCAGCAGCACAGCACAGCAGCAGCAGCAGCAGCAGCAGAGCAGCAGCAGCACAGCACAGCACAGCAGCAGCACAGCACAGCACAGCAGCAGCAGCAGCACAGCACAGCACAGTAGCAGCAGCACAGCAGCAGCAGCAGCAGTAACATTAGCAGCAGCAGCAGCACAGCAGCACAGCAGCACAGCAGCACAGCAGCAGCCTTCAGACTAATCAGGTGCAGTCTCCTGTTTTTCCACAGGTTCCTGCCAAAGGTTGTAAAGTGTTGAGGTTGTAAACGTGCGGCTGTAAAAGTTCCTCTTTACTTCAGTCTGGAACTAATTCCCCTCCTCCTCCCCTCCTCCTGCTCTCTCTCCTCCTCCCCCTGCTCTCTCTCCTCCTCCTCCTGCTCTCTCTCCCCTCCTCCTGCTCTCTCTCCTCCTCCTGCTCTCTCTCCTCCTCCCCCTGCTCTCTCTCCTCCTCCCCCTGCTCTCTCTCCTCCTCCTCCTGCTCTCTCTCCTCCTCCTCCTCCTGCTCTCTCTCCTCCTCCTGTTATTCCTCCTCCTCCTCCTCCTCCTGCTCTCTCTCCTCCTCCTGCTCTCTCTCCTCCTCCTCCTGCTCTCTCTCCTCCTCCTCCTCCTGCTCTCTCTCCTCCTCCTCCTGCTCTCTCCTCCTCCTCCTCCTCCTGCTCTCTCCTCCTCCTCCTCCCCCTGCTCTCTCTCCTCCTCCTCCTCCTCTCTCTCTCCTCCTCCTCCTGTTGCTCCTCCTCCTCCTCCTCCCCATCCTGCTCTGTTTTTTCTCTCCACCAGCTGATACGTTCTGGGAGTGATGCACTGGCTTCCCCTGGTTGCCATGGTGATTGCCTCGGCCCTGCCCGTCCCTCGTAGCCCCGTGTCCAGGGTTGCCGTGGCCACAACAGAGCCCAGCTCCCTGCCACTCAGAGAGCGTGATGAGCAGCCCACCAGCCTGGTCCTCCCTGTGAAACACAGAGCTCCTGGGAACGTTCTGGACGTGGTCCCCGATGCAGATGCTGCACTCCAGGAGAACACGGCCCATGTGCAAGGCTCCTTAGGTGGACGGACCTCCAGTCCAGGAACACAGCGCCCACAGACTGACCTGGATTATCTGTCGCACGGAAGAACGTTGAGGACTGAGGAACTTTCCATGGCTCCTTCTCAGTCAAAGGATAGAACTGATCCCAACAGCAGACACCAACATCTGGCTTCAGTAGACTTTTCCAGTCCAGACCACCTTCTGGATTCTGTGGCACAAATGCAGCACGATCCTGGTTCTGCTCCCCAGGATAAACAAAGAACAACTGTCACCTCAGAAGCTGCAGCCCATTCATCGCCACCGGGGACGGGACCCCTGTTCTCGTCGGGCCGCAAGGACCAGAACCTAAACCAGGAAGCAGGCTTGAGTCTGGACAGCATCTTTGACCAGGATGAGATGTTTCTCGATATCCATCCGCGAGTTCTGTTCTCCACGTCTTCGTCACCTCCCAAACACCCTCCGCTCCTGCTCATGTTGGAGTCTGGGCTTCTGGAGGAGCAAGGGAACGAGAACAGGCCCTTTGAGGGTCCGGGAGATCGGGCCCCTGACCGAGGCGCCTCCCAGGTCCCCGCGGAAGCTCTGCGGCCCAGAAGGGATAAACGGTCGTTTCTGTTGGACAGGGGGCGGGGGGAGCTGTCGGTGTGCGAGTCGGAGAGCGTCTGGACGAACAAGTCGACGGCGATCGATTCGCTCGGCCGCAACGTGAGCGTCATGACGGAGATTAAGACCCAGAAGGGATGGATCAAACAGTTCTTCTACGAGACTCGGTGCCGCCGGGCCGAGCTGCGGAGCTATAACAGGAGGTCCAAAATCACGGGCGCCGCGCCGAGGCCGGCGGAGACGGGGGTCCCCAGGCGCGGCTGTCTGGGCGTGGACAGAAAACAGTGGGAGAGCGAGTGCAAAGTCAAGGAGTCGTACGTCCGAGCGCTCACCAAAGACGAGATGAACAAAGTGGGCTGGAATTGGATCCGCATCGATGCCTCCTGCGTCTGCGTGCTGTTCAGACCCAATCGGATGGCCGGGCGGGCCGGGGCGGGGCGGGGCTGAGGGGATCTGCTTCCTGGTGGCAGGTGATTACGCTCACGTCTGATCTGAATCAAAAGGACTGAAAACCTCGTTTTTTTATGTGTATTTTTGTAGAAACGTTTGTAGAAATGTGTCACTTTTAAAAAGTTTCTTCTCGTGTGGCCTCAATGGTCCAAACCTTCAACAGACTCCAACAAAACATCAAAACCTCAACTCTTAATCTTAGGGAACATCATAAATGTTAGTTTTCAAGGTTTTTGTCAGCTTTTTTTTTATCTTTAATAAGTTATTTTGGTATGTACATGCAAGCATGAGTACATTAATATATTCTTTATAAATATATGTAGTTTGACACCAGTATCCTGTCACGTACCAAACTGGACTGTACTCATGGGTCCTGATGATGGTCTGCTCAGGTTGTGGGGACAGAGCGCCACCTAGAGGCTCCTGATTACTGCTGCAACACCATCACACCTGTAAACTGACTGTAAGAGTGTAACCTGGTTTACCTGCGGCGGGTGGGCGGGGCATGACGTCATTCATCTCGTCCACAGAACTTAGAGGTTCATGAATGTAAATTAGGGCATGAACACAGATGTTCTCACCTGCTGGTGCATCTGCCTCAATAAAGGATCTTTGTAGTCCAGAACGGCCTGCTGGCTCAGACCCACTTCCTGTTCTGTTGTTACACAAGTCCGACCCCAATCAGTGGTTGGATGAGTGAACATCCAACCATAGTGAGTCACGTTACCGGCATCCATCCACTCCTCCACCCTTCCACTCCTCCATCCACTCCTCCACCCACCTACCCCTCCCTCCACTCCTCCATCCACCTACCCCTCCCTCCCTCCATCCACCTACCCTCCCTCCATCCATCCACTCCTCCATTCCTCCACCCACCCCTCCACCCACCCCTCCATCCCTCCACCTACCCCTCCCTCCCTCCATCCACCTACCCTCCCACCCCTCCCTCCATCCATCCACTCCTCCACCCACCCCTCCCTCCATCCATCCACTCCTCCACTCACCCCTCCCTCCATCCACCCACCCCTCCATTCCTCCACCCACCCCTCCACTCCTCCACCCACCCCTCCACTCTCCCTCCATCCATCCATCCACCCACCCACCCCCCCATCCCTCCACCTACCCCTCCCTCCCTCCACTCCTCCACTCATCCACCCACCCCTCCCTCCCTCCATCCACTCCTCCATTCCTCCACCCACCCCTCCCTCCATCCATCCACTCCTCCATCCCTCCACCTACCCCTCCCTCCCTCCATCCACTCCTCCACTCACCCCTCCCTCCCTCCATCCACTCCTCCACCCACCCCTCCATCCATCCACTCCTCCATTCCTCCACCCACCCCTCCATCCACCCACCCACCCCCCCCATCCCTCCACCTACCCCTCCCTCCCTCCATCCACCTACCCTCCCACCCCTCCCTCCATCCATCCACTCCTCCACCCACCCCTCCCTCCATCCATCCACTCCTCCACTCACCCCTCCCTCCATCCACCCACCCCTCCACTCCTCCACCCACCCCTCCACTCCTCCACCCACCCCTCCACTCCTCCACCCACCCCTCCACTCTCCCTCCATCCATCCACCCACCCACCCCCCCATCCCTCCACCCACCCCTCCCTCCATCCACTCCTCCACTCATCCACTCACCCCTCCCTCCATCCACCCACCCCTCCATTCCTCCACCCACCCCTCCACTCCTCCACCCACCCCTCCACTCTCCCTCCATCCATCCACCCCCCCATCCCTCCACCTACCCCTCCCTCCATCCACTCCTCCATTCCTCCACCCACCCCTCCCTCCATCCATCCACTCCTCCATTCCTCCACCCACCCCTCCCTCCATCCATCCACTCCTCCATTCCTCCACCCACCCCTCCACCACCTTCTACCCTTCCCCCAGGAGGTCAGAGGTCTCCTCCAGAGCTGCACCTCTGCTGTGGAAGCATCTTTATTTCTCAGGGTTCAGAACATGACAGATGATTAAAGCAGAACATGTGTGATCAGCAGGTCCAGCTGGATTCATTTATTACTGTGGTTTTAACGTCTACATCCGTCCTTTCATCATGTTTCTTGTCAGGTGTCAGATCACGTTACTGATGAAAGCTGTTAATGGCTGCAGTCTCAATGTTCACTTACAGAAGGAAGCTGATTAGAATGACCAACATCTCACTGAAACCCAGGAACAGAACACCAACACACCTGTGTCCAGTACCAACCTGAAGAAAATAAACATATAGTAGAAAATAAAAAAATACAACTGAAAAAAATACACACGTTTTACAAACCACCCCCCCACTGTAGGTTTATCATACAGATATATATATATAGAAGTACACATATACGTGTACATAAAGAGACACCTCATTTCTTCACCAGCAAAAAGAAAAGTCAGTTTGACATGCATCGTAAACACAGAGGCAGAACACTCCATCATCCTGGGGGGCTCCTCCTACCCCCCCCACACGCCCACACACACACACCCTCAGCCTGTGTGCAGGTCAGAGACCAGGTTCTGGTTCAGGGTAGTAGTCCTTCTGAGACTGGTTCCTCCTCCTGAAAACACAACCTGTCACCGCCCTTCAGGAGTGCTTTCTATGGTCTGGGTGATGCTGACCTGACTCCGCCCCCTCCCCTCACCTGAGCCTTTGATCCTCCCCCTAAGAAGAGCTCAGGCATCCACAAATGAAGTGCTGGACGCTCTGAAACCACCCCAGTGAGGGACACCGGATCCCCCATCAGCTCCAGAACCTGGACCTCTGATGAGCATGTGCTGTGGGGCCCTGACATCATCTGGAACCACACACCAACGAGAGAGAGAGAGAGAGAGGGAGAGAGGGAGAGAGGGAGAGAGGGAGAGGGAGCAGCCAATCCCCTTCCATCCTTCTGGTTGTCGTGGAAACTACATTCATACATTCTTCACACCAGTACAACAGAAGAGAACCACAAGCATGTCCAACATCTTCTTCCTATCATCTGAATTATTCCAACTCTTTTCTTTCATGCTTTGCTTTACATCCTCTTTTCTCTGTTTTTATGTTGTGTTGAACTACAAAGAACCATTCAGACGATCTGTGGTTCTCATCCTCTTCTGCACATTCCCGTCTCCCTTCCTTTTGCTTGACTTATTGCAGGATGGTAAGGTTTTCCTTTTTTACTGATGTTCCTCTATCAGGCAGCTGAGGAGCTCCTCTTCATTCCCATCTGGACACAAAGGTGTGATTCATCCCTGATCAGGAATCAGACATCCTCCAGAGATGAAATGAGTAGAGGACGAGTGGAGGAGCTCTCACCTCCTCAACAGGAGTAGGTCCTCACAGAAGCTGACTCCCCCCGGGCAGCAGAGCTGGCTGCACACACACACACACACACACACGCGTGTGTGATTGTGAAGTATCTGCTGACTGTTAGTGACACAGAACCGGCAGGTGGGACTCACCGTCGCTCTGAACCTTCCTCAGGGTAACGGAGGGCGTTGTGAGGGCTGAGGCACGGAAATTAGCAGGCAGGGTCTCAGCAGAGTCCGAGGTCACACCTCGTAAGTCCTTCTCCCGGAACATCTTCCTCCAGGAGGGTGAACGTGTGAAGGTCTTTGTCCCATCCTGCACATGAGATAAAGGACATTCACACAAACACGCACCTCTTTTATTGTTGCCAACAGCTGATTAGCATGCTGACCTCTTCGGGCCGTCTCTCTGTTGCCATGGAGATGAGGGAGTTGTACTCTTGCTCCAGGAGCTGCCGGGCCTGTCAGACAGAGACGAGAGCTCCAGAGTTTAGGGCAGAGGTGTAAAATTCTGCATTATTTTGATGGTCCGGCTCCAGTGTACTTTCTTGTTCACACTCGTAATTCCAACTAATTACAGTGGGACCTCTACTTACGAATGTCTCTACATGCGGAAATTTCAGGTTACGAAGCGTCCCAACGGGAAAATATTTCCTCTTGTTACGAAAGAATTTCAGGATACGAAAGGCAAAAATACGCTACCGCTGCTACTCGCAGCTCGCGGAGTTTAGCGAACGTAAACATGCTTGTAGCTGCTCTGCCATTGGCTATCGCCTAGCATCTTCCTGTCATCCCATTGGCTATCGCCTAGCATCTTCCCGTCATCCCATTGGCTATCGCCTAGCATCTTCCCGTCATCCCATTGGCTATCGCCTAGCATCTTCCCGTCATCCCATTGGCTAGGAGGGACGTCAATCTGTACAAGTCTGTGTGTATCCCAGCATCGCCTTCGTTTAACTTTTATTCGCTATGGACCCCAGGAAAGTGATGGAGAAAAGTGAAAAAGAAGAAAAGAAGAAGAAGAGAGCTCTTTTGTCCATACAAACGAAGCAAGAAATAATAGAAAAGCATGAAAAAGGGATGCGTTTGGTTGATCTCGCCAAAGAATATGGCCGTTGTTTAGGAAGAAGGACATTTAGGGGGAAAGGAAGCATGCTGCCGTGGTGCCCAGGGTGACCCCCCACTGGGGACACCCTGAAACAGCACATCAGCCAAGTCACCTTGTAGACCTTCACACCTCTGACCGCTGCAAAGGAGCTGAAGGCTCCAGCAGCTGCTGCACTGGTTCTTCATCTCGCTCATCTTTATCAGACACAAAAACAAAGGAGGCCTCCACTAGAGGGCACCAAAAACTCAACCTGGAGGAAGGTTCCTCAGTCCAACCAGATGAAAACAGGTTTGGAGGACAGAACCCTGAGACATGAGCACTAACACACCATCTCTGCCTCCATGAGCTGAAGAACAACAGACATTGAGGTGTTTCTGTCACCTGCGTGTTCTGGTTGGGGATCTGCAGGAGCAGGGCCAGATCGGTGTAGTCAAAGGTGTCGTCCAAGGCCAGCAGAGAGCCGTGGACGCCGCTCTCACGGAGGTTATCGGCGTACTCCTTCAGGCCCAGCGACTGCACCCAGCACATCACACGTTCGTTGGACCACACCATCACATCTGGGTGAAGAGGAGGCACAACTGTCAAATGTCTGTCGGGCTTGAAATGTTCTGGGGGCTATTTGGACCTTGCTGCTGCTCCTCTGAGACTCTAAAAGTCAATCTGAAAACAAAACAAGGTTATAACAGGTCACAGATGTGTGAGGCCTGCTGGGAGAAGAGCCCAGACGGAGCAGATTTAAACGGACACACATGTTTACAGTGGTGGGAAAAGCAGCCGTGCAGCTTCCTTTAAAGACTTGGCCCGTTGACATTTATGTCACATTATCCTGTGAAACTGCACTGGAGAACTGTGGCTTTTCATTTTAATGCTGTCAAAGTATGATGAGAATGTTAACAAAGGCTGCAACAAACCAGCACAAACCCCGCTGCTTAGCCTGGTTGGATTTTAATGCCGCCAGGGTCGAGGATGCAGGCGCTCGTTACTCTGTGGCCGTGGGAACCCTTTTAAACCTGCAGTGCTGCCTCTCACCAAAACCCCCAAAGTGAGTGAGAAGGTGTGAGAGGGTGGAGATCCCTCAGCAATCTTCATCCTGGCACCATGAGTCTGTGTGTGTGTGTGTGTGTGTCAGTCATGTCCTCACCTTTGTTCTGGTGGGCGCTGTCCTCTCGCTGCCTTTCCAACTCCTTGCGGTCATAATTCAGGCGCTTCAAACACATAATGCCGTAATGCAAACTGACCCTGGGAGAGATCAAACAAGCAGAGGGTCAGGTAGGTCAACTGGGGTCATATTGGCACCTAAAGGTGTCATTTAATCATGGCCCGAAGACTCACACCTCAACCACATTTGCTAACAACTGTCAGCTCAGCAACAACCGTATCTAACTATCGGCCCTGATTAGGATGATTGGAATTAAAAATGCTTTAGATGGTCCAACCTGTGGAAGCTGTCCACCATCTTGAGCTGCCCTCTCAGCTCCTTTTTAGTCAGGTGGTCCAGCATGCGGGCATCCACCAGGGACTCCATGAAGTAGCTGCGGTACTGAGGAAGGCCCAGGCTGGGCAGCCAGTCGTTGCCCACCCACTCGTGATTCATATCGCCATAGGCCAAAATCTGCAGGAGGCACTCGTATGATTCAGGGCCTGAAGTTTAGTTAGTCTCACAGGTCAGGGTCTTACCTGGTCCCAGCTGAACTCCTTAAGCTCCTGTGGTGCCGAGACCAAACAGAGATATGGAGGTGGTGAGGGACAGAAGCAGAGGAGGTGAAGAAATGGAGAAGAAAGGAAGAAGGACGAGGATGCAGTGGCAGGAAAAGAGGACAAAACAGGAGGAAGTGTGTTAGTGAGCAGGTCATTAGTTGGAAACAGATCACACTGAACGGGCAACCAGGGGGGGAAGAACTCTGAGGTCCACAGAGAAGAGGTTCAAACAGGGGGTGGGGGGGTGGGGGAGAGAGACTCATCAACATGATGTTCAAAATAATCCAAAACAACCTTCAAATCATTGCAAAAAATAAAGAGGGGTTTGTCAGACAGAGGAGGGAGAGCCGGGGCCTCACCGGGGGCTTGGTAGCAGCGTTCAAGGACTCCATCTCAGCGTGGGTCATCCAGACGTTACTGGTCGACTGCAGGAAACAAAAGGAGACATGAACGAGAGAACAATATTCACTGTGCTAAAAAAAGATGGCTGCCACATGTCAAGTGACCTCACTGAATCCTAAATGAACAGAAATAACGACTAAAGTGTCAGAACAGTGCTGTCTCACAGAGCGCGTGCTGGCTGGAGCAGACGGGCTGGTCAGCGACACCATCTCCTGGATGGCGAGCCGCAGCTTGAGGCGGTGCAGCGGGTTGCTGATACCGATCTCCCTCTGGATCTCTGTGTCTGAGAGATTAGCCATGATGGCGCCGCTCTTCACGTTAGCCCGACACGCCGCCACATACCAGGCAGGCATGCCCACCCACAGCTGCAGGAGGCAGAATCAACACACTTAACATCTGACTTCTAAACCTTTAAATGTCAGGAGGCACAACGGCGCCACACCTCCAGCCAGGAGACCACCGTGGGTCCGTCCCAGGAGGCAAAGGGGAGTCCTTGGCGACAGGCTTCTTCCAGTAGCTCGTGCCTGGTGAGAACAGGAGCCATCAAGCAAAAGTGAAGATCAAGAAGTCGTTGAGAAAATGTGCGGTTGTCATGGCAACACTGGCTGAGCGTAAGCAGGAGCGTGATGACTGCGGCGTGATAAAAAGCTGAGCGAGTGAAGAACCAAACAGCAACACGTGAAAGAGCGAACACACTTTTTTTTGCTGCGGCGGTCTTTATCAGCAGGACCCAGAGTCCCGGTCTTGTTGGTGGCCACGGGGTCTCCGGAGGCCTGCTCCTCCGAGGGGGTGGATGCTAGCGTGACAGAAGAGACCAGTGAAAGTCATCTCGCCACACGTGCTTGCTGATGACGTTGACAGCAGGTTTACCGAGAGAGGCGCTGCCGTCCCGACCCAGCTGACCCAGACGGCCCTTCTCCCTCTTTCCAAAAAGTCGTCCAATTGAAGACTTAATGCTTTTCTTCTTGCTGGACTTATGCAGCGAATCCTGACTGCTGTTGGCAGCGCTGCAGTCAGCTGACAGGCTGGGGGCGGAGTCAGGACGTGTCAGTGGTGGGCGGGGCTTATGTTGGTGTCATTACAGGAACGTTTCGTTTAAAAAAAATTTCAAGGTAAATCTTTTTTCTGGATCATTTTTGATAACTTAATCAAGAAACGAGATACAAATAACACTAAAGTAAAACAATTAGAAAATGAAAGTAAAAATAGAAATCTATAAGATGATTGGAAGTTCCAGAAAGACATTTATGATATGAGAAGAATAGCAGGTGTGTCACCTGCGGAACTCTCGGGGGTCGTCTAGCATCGCTCCGGGATGGGTCAGTGTCATCCTGTCCAATCGCAGCGCACGTGGGGTGGACGGAGGCGTGGAGTCGAGGAGAGCCAGGGCCCGCTCGTCATCTTTGTTGTTCTACGGGGAGAAGAGAGGAGACAATCCTGTTATTTCATTAGGGGTAAAAGAATGTAGAGGAAGCCTCTCACACTTCTTCACAAGGACTTTAGTCTTGACCCAGGATATCAAGCTAAAAGCTCGATCTAAAAGCTTTTCTCCAGTGATTTGAGTCTAAACCGAACACCCGTATATGCAACCGTAGAGAAATGCACCTACGGGCGGTTATTTCATCTCCTGGTGTCACGGTCGCGCCTCATTATGAAATTAACATACTTGACTTCTTGTCTTGTTGTCTGTAGCAACCAAGACCAACGTTAGGTCTTTTCATCAGAGCCCCCCCGACCCAACACCTGCTCCCATCAGAACTCATGCTTCCATCATCTGGAACAGCTCATGTTTCTGACCGTGCTTCTCTGAACTCCTAAAAGCGGCGGCTTGTCCTGGCAGTACCTGTCGGTCTGGCTCTCGGGCCGGGGAGTGGGGCAGGCGAGGGGTCGAGTGTCCCGAGCTGGGGGGCGAGGGGGAGGCCAGGGTGGAGGATGTGATGGAGGTGGGGATGAAGCCTCGACCGGTGCCGTCCCTCCCCAGGGAGGACGGAGGGATAGGTGGACTGTCCAGAGCCACACTGACGCGGTTCTCGATCTCCTCAGCTCGCAGTTCGGTGTTCTCCTTCTCCTCCTGGATCAGCCTGGTGGGATTCATTTAGGTTTTGGTTCAGATTAGTCTAGAAATATCCAGTTCAAAGACAGAACTGTTGTTCAAACGTCAGAATAACAATAATACAGAGCAGAACACGGCAGCAGAACCTCAACTGGCCCAGCTCAGAGCTGTCCTCGTCTCAACTCGAGGAGTCATTTCTGCTGCTGAGGGTTTGGCTTGATGGGAGTGACGTGGACACGTTTCTTACTTGATCTCTTTGTTGATGGCCTCCAGCTGTTCCTGCAGCATGATGGCCAACGTCTGCACGTCTGTCTGCCCTCTGGGCGACAGCTGCTCCAAACCAAAGCGATGCTCCCCATCATCCTGGGCATCTGAGCAGCCAACATCCAGGCCCGGGTCAAAGCCGGTCCCCAGCAGCGCTCCACTCTCCCAGTCTGGGTACTGGGAAACAGTAGTGAACTGGTGAAATGTGAACTTGAGGAGGTTGAAGCACACCTGAACCTTCCTGGATTCTCACCTTGGTAGAATCTTCTCGAGCGGAGCTCCAGCGAGCCCGGTAGCTGCGCCTGACCACACCTCCAGTGGAGGAGGAGCCAAAGGGATCCAAGGGAGCAGTGGAACCGGATGGGAGGGAGCCGCCCCCGTGGGAATACCTCAGCTCCAGAGCGCTGCCTGGCAGAGAGCGGCTGGAGAGACACAATCATTCCAGTTAAAACCAGCATCTGCTGGAGCTGCTGATCATCAGGCTGATTAACTCCTGAGAGGTTACAGAGGAGAGGGACTGCTCGATCAGCTCGAGATCTAAGCCAAACTGACCTTCACCACCATCAGATCAGTGGAGGTGAAAGGATGATTAACCTACAGAACCTCAGTGTTTACTAGGATAAGAATAGAGGAGATCGCTCAGCTCTGTGGTGTCCAATAACAGAGAAGGTGGAAGAGTTCACTAACATGAGACATTCAATCATTTCCTTTGTTAGGGTAAAATCAAAGAGGCATCATTTTTTAGTGTGGAGTGGAGCTGTGACCTGGAGTAGGCCCCCCCAGGCCTTGATCTCAGCTGATCCAGCTCCAGCTGCATTCTCTCCAGCTCTGCAATCAGCTGGTCCTGCAGGGGGACGTGAGACAGTTAGGGACAGGGAAGAACTCAGCCTCCCATTGTTGATGAGAGTGGAGGTTGCTGATACCTTGTTAGCCAACAGATCATCCTGGAGCTTCTTCATGTTGGACAGTTCTTCAGACAGAGCGTTCTGGAGTCAGAGAAACACATCATCATAGTTAGACTGGGTTAGTTCCTTCCATTTGGCATACAGAGAGGGAGGTGAGGTGACCTTTTCCTCCAGGGCAGCCATCCTCTCCTTCAGGTGCAGCTGCAGCCTCTCGTTGGACTCAGACAGTAGTTTGTCCACCGTGTCAGAGAGACGCTTGTTGTGTTCATCATTCATGCGCTCCCGCTGCCTCGCCTGTGGGGAGGAGATGACGCTTAACAAGCCTCCACAACACAAAGATTCTGATCTGAATGTGTCAGTCAAAGCACAGAATGAGAGGCTCCTCCTCTAACGCCATCATCATCATCATCCTCTCAGGTAGGCGAATCAGTTTCCCTCACTAATTCATGCTCCTCTCTCCAAGGTTTGGCCATCAAGAGCCTTGATCTTTGTCTTCCACTTGTTTTATTGTCATTTAGTGAGTTTCTGTGGTCTCTCCAGCAGGTGAGACCCTGAAGAGACCCTGATGACAGGAAGCAGCGAGCCTGACTCACCCGCTGAAGCTCCTGGTTCTTCTCCTCCAACTGTGCCTCCATCTGTCGCAGTCGTTCCTCAAAGTTACCGTGACGCTCCTCAGCCTGAGTGAGTGACAGGAGATGGTGAGAGCAGCCATGAAACAACTACAAACAGGGGAATTAGCCAACGGAGGCAGTCCTGAAGCTTCCAACAGGAGCCATCGTGGCCCATGTCAGAAAGACCAACACAAGTATGGGATCGTGGCTGCATCATTAGCAAACCTGCTCCTCTTAGCTAGCATGTAAATAGAACTGGTATAAAATGAACCTTGTTGAGTGCTGCCACTCTCTGTGCAAGCTGAGCCTCGATCTCTGGCAGCGTCTCAGCTCTCTGAAGAGTCTGCTGCAGCTTCTGCTTGGCATCATCCAGACGCTCCTGAAGCTGACGGTTCTTTTCCTCACTCTGCAGGACAGAACCTTGGATCAGGAGGGGAGTCAAAACGGGGCCAAACTGCAGGTGAACATGCCTGTACCTGTCTGTAGAGCGAATCCTTACTGGCCAACTCGTTCTCCAATTTGTCTTTGATGTCATGGAGGGAGGTGGCCTCCCTCTGAGCGCTGAGGTACCTGCAGTCCAGAACAACAAGCATGAAACAGCCCGACTCCAGCAGTGAGTGACTGACTGGAGGAGAGTTAACTGGACACACCTGCGCTCCAGCGTGGTGATTCTCTCCTCCATGTCTTCTCTCTGACAGAGCGCCTGGAACAAAAGTAAAGGTTCTGATGAGGAAGATACGAAGAGCAGACTGAGGACCCAGTCAGTGGTCTCTGTCTAGGCTGGAGGCTAACCTCACCCACAGACATTGTTATTGTCAGTCAGACTGGTAACCATGGAAACATAGCGAGCTCTGACAGCTGATCCCACAGACTACAGGAATCCTTCTTCTGTTAAATAGAAAGAGTGTTTAATAGCAGCAGGTCTCACCTCCTTCACATCTCTCTGGAGTTTCTGGTTGGCCTCCTCTGATCGAGCCAGCTCCCTCCTGGCAGACATCAGCTGCTCCTCGATCTCCCCCACCTGACAGAACACGTTCATCACCCTCTGCATTTGGGAACCTTTCAGCCGGATCTGAGTACCTGTCTGCACATGAGGGCGAGTCTCTCCTTCAGCTGTCCCAGCTCAGACCGCTGGCGTTCGATCTCACCCTCGCGCTGCCGGTCTAAGTCTGCGTTGTCCAAGATGGAGGAAGGTCCATTTGGAAGCCGCTGAAGGAAAAAAACGCAGATTTAGTCATCACACGCAGACAGTCTCCAGTTCTCAAGTAAGGTATGATAATGAATTTACAAAGGTGCCATTTTTAAACTTTCGCTTTATTTAAATGAAAAGAAGGAGAATATTCCAGAACTCTGTCTCTCCGCGTGGTGAGAACTCTCCTGCTGATGTTACCTCTTTGCCGTTGTCCAGACCTTGCTGCCGTCGTTTGATTTGGTCTCGTAAAGACACCACCTGACCAGGAGCACAATCATCAACAGCGATGACACCCACACAGATCAGAGCTGGTGGGATGCTGAAAACTCACTTCTTGAGATGAGGTCTGCAGCTCTTCCTCCAGAAAGGCCACTCGCTCCAAAGCCACCCGGAGCCGTTCTCTCACCTTCTCGTCCAGGGCTTTGTGGTGCTCAAACAAAGACTTGAGGGCCTTCAAGACCTCCACCTCACTGGAAACCTGGGGCTGCCTCTTCACCACAGTCATCCTCAGGCTGCGCTCGTGACGTGACACCAGGCACTCCAGATGTTCAAGCAGCAGCTGCAAACAGGCAACAAGACCTCATAAAACCTAAGGCAGGTTTAACAGGCGGCAGGTCCACAGTGAGGAGGTGAGGAGTGACTGACTCGCGTGTTGTTCCTCTCAGCCTTCAGCTCAGCGATCTCCTCCTCTCGCTCCAGCAGCTGCTCCCGGCAAAGGTTCAGCTCTTTGGTCAGCACCGCAAACTCCTGCAATACCACAAGGGGGCGCAGCCGAGGCATCATCACTACCCTGCATTTCATTAGGCGATGTTCCATTAAATAAGAGTGACGAGCTCTTCTTTAAAAAGCATCGGGCCACCAGCTCACGCCGGAGCTGCTCTCACATGTGTCATTTAGACTGTGGAGCCAGAAGTGATGTCACATTACAGAATATTACCTGACCAGAATATTAACTGAATGACTATACACTTATATTTTAGCTAACATATTTAATTAATCGAACTTTCTTAGTATTTAAGTGTCAGAAAAATTCAAATACACAATGATTTAAGAAATCTCGTACTGTACAAACTCAGCGCTGTTAAATCTTCTAAGTTGGAACCATCCAATGCTTTCAGAACAGAAACATTGTTTCTTTATTCTACAGAATAAAAACTTGTCAGGACATAAAACCACACACCGTCCCCAATACTGTCCATCAGTCAGTTATATCAACACACACACCCACTGACACACTCACACGCACACACACACAACTCTATAAAGTGCAGCTGTACAGTGGCAACATGGTTAATGAGGCCTCGGTATCAGATAAAAGAGCATTACTGCATGTTTGCACTTGAAATTGCTTTAATTGCTCAGTAATTGTTGCTGTCTGTTGAAACAGACGCCTGCAGGTTCAACAAACACACAGGCCAACTGAACCAGCTCAGACTGCTTCCAGCTGACAGCAGGCCAACAGTTATTTCCTCTAATCAGATCCAATTATCTGTGATGTGGACTTCTGATAGGCTGATTAAAATCTGTCTCCTGTGGTCCAACAAACCGTAACTATGGCAACGACTAGGTGAGTGACAATTGTAATGGTCTCTGTGAACTTCCAGGCTGTCAGTCTGTAAATCCCATCATATGATTGAAAAGGAAACAGAGTATAAAAGCACACACTGCAACGTTGCCGTGACACATCAGACACACAATCATGGATGTGATTAAAAATAATCCTCATCTGCTTCATGTTCACACTGTTTCTATGTCTGTAGTGATGCTGTTCCTCTGTCTGTAGTGATGCTGTTCCTCTGTCTGTAGTGATGCTGTTCCTCTGTCTGTAGTGGCACTGTTTCTATGTCTGTAGTGATGCTGTTCCTCTGTCTGTCGTGATGCTGTTCCTCTGTCTGTAGTGATGCTGATCCTCTGTCTGTGGTGATGCTGTTCCTCTGTCTGTAGTGATGCTGTTCCACTGTCTGTAGTAATCCTGTTCCTCTGTCTGTGGTGATGCTGTTCCTCTGTCTGTAGTGATGCTGTTCCACTGTCTGTAGTGATGCTGTTCCTCTGTCAGTCGTGGTGCTGTTCCTCTGTCTGTAGTGATGCTGTTCCTCTGTCTGTAGTGATGCTGTTCCTCTGTCAGTCGTGGTGCTGTTCCTCTGTCTGTAGTGATGCTGTGCCTCTGTCTGTAGTGATGCTGTTCCTCTGTCTGTAGTTATGCTGTTCCTCTGTCTGTCGTGGTGCTGTTCCTCTGTCTGTAGTGATGCTGTTCCTCTGTCTGTAGTGATGCTGTTCCACTGTCTGTAGTGATGCTGTTCCTCTGTCAGTTGTGGTGCTGTTCCTCTGTCTGTAGTGATGCTGTTCCTCTGTCTGTAGTGATGCTGTTCCTCTGTCTGTAGTGATGCTGTTCCTCTCTCTATAGTGATGCTGTTCCTCTGTCTGTAGTAATGCTGTTCCTCTGTCTGTGGTGGTGCTGTTCCTCTGTCTGTAGTAATGCTGTTCCTCTGTCTGTGGTGGTGCTGTTCCTCTGTCTGTAGTGATGCTGTTCCTCTGTCTGTAGTGATGCTGTTCCACTGTCTGTAGTGATGCTGTTCCTCTGTCAGTCGTGATGCTGTTCCTCTGTCTGTAGTGATGCTGTTCCTCTGTCTGTAGTGATGCTGTTCCTCTGTCTGTAGTTATGCTGTTACTCTGTCTGTAGTGATGCTGTTCCTCTGTCTGTAGTGATGCTGTTCCTCTGTCTGTAGTTATGCTGTTACTCTGTCTGTCGTGGTGCTGTTACTCTGTCTGTAGTGATGCTGTTCCTCTGTCTGTAGTTATGCTGTTCCTCTGTCTGTCGTGGTGCTGTTCCTCTGTCTGTAGTGATGCTGTTCCTCTCTCTATAGTGATGCTGTTCCTCTGTCTGTAGCAATGCTGTTCCTCTGTCTGTGGTGGTGCTGTTCCTCTCTCTATAGTGATGCTGTTCCTCTGTCTGTAGTGATGCTGTTCCTCTCTCTATAGTGATGCTGTTCCTCTGTCTGTAGTGATGCTGTTCCTCTCTCTATAGTGATGCTGTTCCTCTGTCTGTAGTGATGCTGTTCCTCTCTCTATAGTGATGCTGTTCCTCTGTCTGTAGTGATGCTGTTCCTCTGTCTGTGGTGGTGCTGTTCCTCTGTCTGTAGTGATGCTGTTCCTCTGTCTGTAGTAATGCTGTTCCTCTGTCAGTCGTGATGCTGTTCCTCTGTCTGTAGTGATGCTGTTCCTCTGTCTGTAGTGATGCTGTTCCTCTGTCTGTAGTTATGCTGTTACTCTGTCTGTAGTGATGCTGTTCCTCTGTCTGTAGTGATGCTGTTCCTCTGTCTGTAGTTATGCTGTTACTCTGTCTGTCGTGGTGCTGTTCCTCTGTCTGTAGTGATGCTGTTCCTCTGTCTGTAGTTATGCTGTTCCTCTGTCTGTCGTGGTGCTGTTCCTCTGTCTGTAGTGATGCTGTTCCTCTCTCTATAGTGATGCTGTTCCTCTGTCTGTAGCAATGCTGTTCCTCTGTCTGTGGTGGTGCTGTTCCTCTCTCTATAGTGATGCTGTTCCTCTGTCTGTAGTGATGCTGTTCCTCTCTCTATAGTGATGCTGTTCCTCTGTCTGTAGTGATGCTGTTCCTCTCTCTATAGTGATGCTGTTCCTCTGTCTGTAGTGATGCTGTTCCTCTCTCTATAGTGATGCTGTTCCTCTGTCTGTAGTAATGCTGTTCCTCTGTCTGTGGTGGTGCTGTTCCTCTGTCTGTAGTGATGCTGTTCCTCTGTCTGTAGTAATGCTGTTCCTCTGTCTGTGGTGGTGCTGTTCCTCTGTCTGTAGTGATGCTGTTCCTCTGTCTGTAGTAATGCTGTTCCTCTGTCTGTGGTGGTGCTGTTCCTCTCTCTATAGTGATGCTGTTCCTCTGTCTGTAGTGATGCTGTTCCTCTCTCTATAGTGATGCTGTTCCTCTGTCTGTAGTGATGCTGTTCCTCTGTCTGTGCTGATGCTGTTCCTCTCTCTATAGTGATGCTGTTCCTCTGTCTGTAGTAATGCTGTTCCTCTGTCTGTGGTGGTGCTGTTCCTCTGTCTGTAGTAATGCTGTTCCTCTGTCTGTGGTGGTGCTGTTCCTCTGTCTGTAGTGATGCTGTGCTGCTGTCTGTGCTGATGCTGTGCACCAGACCACACCATTTCTCAGATTCCTTTTACACTCATCCGAGCCACCATCAACCAAATGTCTCCACTCAGCTTCATATCACAACCTTCTTCCATTGGCAGCGTGCGCGCACACGTGCACAGACAAACTCCATGAACTCGTCTGGGAGCTCACATGGCTCCGTCCAATCTATCTGAGATCACAGCTGTTGTTCCATTTTGATTTTTCAGGCGCAGCCATGAAGTAAACAGACTGATGGAGACAAACCAGTGACTCCTGACTGGAACCACAGCCTTCTCACATTATGATGAGCTCAGAGGGACCCTGGACACAGGGTAAAGAACAGATGTTGCTCTCCCGTCCAGGTGTTTAAGCAGCTTTAACAGTTGTTGGTGGAACATTCCCCACATCTACGCCCACTTTCTTATTCATCCAGATTAAGCTGCTCTAATGACTGATTGTCCCAACCAATAACACCTGTAAGTCCATTTGCCTGATTTAATAAAAGATGGTAGTCTAACTAAACCCCGACTCTAACTAAAAGGGAATGGATGATGTCAGCATCAGACTAGCATCTAAACTGGATACTGTGTTACAGACCAAACAAACAACTCAGCAAGTTCAGGGACACGCTTCCTGAGTCTCACCCATTCACCTGACCACAAAATGGTTCAAAACTAATAAATACAGCCAAGTATCAGCATGGGGGCCGATGTCCCTGTCAACAAATGTTCTGATAACTGGATTCAGCGGGTCCCTATACTTTAGTTAGAAATGAAAGGTATGAAACCAACCCGTCTTCATGTGGCTGCACCTGTGGAAGGGCGGGGACGTACCTGTGGAAGGGTGGGGACGTTCTTTTGAAGGGCGGGGACGTACTTTTGGAAGGGCGGGGACGTATCTGAGGAAGGGTGGGGACGTACCTGTGGAAGGGCGGGGACGTACTTTTGGAAGGGCGGGGACGTATCTGAGGAAGGGCGGGGACGTACTTTTGGAAGGGCGGGGACGTATCTGAGGAAGGGTGGGGACGTACCTGTGGAAGGGCGGGGACGTACTTTTGGAAGGGCGGGGACGTATCTGAGGAAGGGTGGGGACGTACCTGTGGAAAGGCGGGGATGTACTTTTAGAAGGGTGGGGACGTACTTTTGGATGGGTGGTGACATACCTGTGGAAGGGCGGGGACATACCTGTGGAAGGGTGGGGACGTACCTGGGGAAGGGCGGCGACGTACTTTTGGAAGGGTGGGGACGTACCTGGGGAAGGGCGGGGACGTACTTTTGGAAGGGCGGGGACATACCTGAGGAAGGGCGGGGACGTACCTGAGGAAGGGCGGGGACGTACATTTGAAGGGCGGGGACGTACCTGTGGAAGGGCGGGGACATACCTGGGGAAGGGCGGGGACGTACCTGTGGAAGGGCGGGGACATACCTGGGGAAGGGCGGGGACGTACCTGTGGAAGGGCGGGGACGTACTTTTGGAAGGGCGGGGACGTATCTGAGGAAGGGTGGGGACGTACCTGAGGAAGGGCGGGGACATACCTGAGGAAGGGCGGGGACGTACCTGTGGAAGGGCGGGGACGTACTTTTGGAAGGGCGGGGACGTATCTGAGGAAGGGTGGGGACGTACCTGAGGAAGGGCGGGGACGTACCTGAGGAAGGGCGGGGACATACCTGAGGAAGGGCGGGAACGTACCTGTGGAAGGGCGGGGACGTACCTGTGGAAGGGCGATGGACAGCTGCCTCTGGAGCGAATCTTTTTCGTGGCCGAGCTCTCGCAGCCTCAGGTTTGCGGTGCCCAGACTGTCCTGTGTCTCCCTCAGACTCTCCAACAGACGCTCTCTCTCTGTCAACATGTTCACCATCAGCGACTCCAGGTTACCGGTGCTCCCGCCCTCATCGCCGCCACGGGGATCCCGATAGCCCCCCGTGCCTCCCATCCCCCCACTCATCCCTCCACTGCCTCCTGCGGGGGAGGACGAGCCTCCTCCTCCCCCCCGGCCGTCCTCTGAGATGGTTGGCATCACCTCGCACATCATGGTGAGGCCTGAGTGTGAGAGGCGTTATGTGAGACGCTGTCTGACACCACCCTCTGCTGACTCAGCATCAATCTGATACTTCCTCAGTTTTTGGTTGTTTTTTGGGGTGGGGGGTGAGTGGTGGTGGTCTTTGCTCTCAAACGGTTGGCATAAAACTAATGCAGGGGGTGAGAAGTGGAGCTTTACAGTCTGGAGTCGGTGGGGAAAGTGCTGGGTGGGGGGTGATGAAGGGCTGGGGTGAAAGGGTGAGTGACAAGAAGAAACTTATTCAGTGGATGACCTCTGACCCCCAGGCATCAGTAGGATGAGAAACAATCCTGAAAAGACAAGAGGGAAACCTGGTTAGTGATTGGTTGGGTGGTTTTCCATAAGAGGGTTCAGGATAAAGGTCAAATTATGATGCTGTATTTAACTTACTGTAACAACAAAGAGCATGGAGCAGTTTTTAAGAGGAGAATCACAAGTGTTGGGATAATCGATGCTGCCACAAACACACCTGAGCATGTTTGCTGAAGCACCACAACCTCTGGGTCTGTCGTCGCCTGACTAGTTCTGTCCTGAGAACTGAGTTTGGGACAGACTGCAGAGACTGGAAGACCTATTCAAAGTCAATAAATGTCCAGTGTCCAAAAAGAGGAAGTCATTTGTCTGCACCGATAAAAAGATGCAACATGGCGGATGTTTTAACTGAGTGTTGATTCAACATGTTGACTCAGCAACGCGGCAGTTTATTGGAGGGTCCACCTGAGCGAGGCAGCCATGAGATGAGCAGCCATTTGTTGGGAAATTTGACTGACCATTCCAACCATCTCCCAATTCTTGTTGAACCCGAAGCTCCACATTTACAGTTGGAGAACATTTATCTTAACGACCAACAGCAACCACCGTCAGTAGGATCTTTACTGGGAGTGGAGAGGTTCTTCACTTCCTCCTCCCTCCAGTATCATTCCCTAGATCTCTCCTGGAAGTCTTCTATGACTGTAGCGTGGTGACATTGTCCACCCAGCAACACGTGCATGGTCATCAGGCTCGGCCTCAAGCTGCAACGCATCAGATACTTGACTGATATTTGCATTAAGATGGTCTTGATGGACTGATTGATGGGGGCTAGTGGGAGCATCCCAGGGCCACCGGCCCCTGAGGTAGCGCCCTCATCTGGCCCATTATTATTATTATTATTACTACTAATAATAATAAAAATTCTAATGATGGTGGAGGCAGTGCTGTTTCACACACTCATGTTCCCTAACGTTGGGAACATTCTGGAAAAAACTGTTGTTATCATCAGGGTACGAAGATGGACGGGACACATACTTAAAGGCCTGAAGGTGGATGTAGAAACAGCCATTTTTAAATGTATATGAGGCTGGAGAAGATGCTCATCATGGTGGGAGGTGCCTCCATCTGCCCGTGATGGAGGCCTAATTAACGGATACATTGACGGGAGCTGTCGTGGCTTCTTTGTTTTACGTGTTACTGAAAATGTCGTGTGGATGATTTGATTTTCACCGGCGAGGCGTCTATTTCCAGCATCCCCACCCCACCCCTCCATCCCCATTCCCCCACCCATAAAAACAGCTGGATGCTCGGAGGCTGGATCCTCCTCGCTGCCGTGTGTCTGTGGTTCTTACCGGATCCATGGTGGACACAGAACCCACACGAACAGCGCGCCGGTGTCCGGCTCACTCCATCGTCGCCGAAGGCTGGAGGCTGCGAGGTTCTCCCCGTTCCAGTCCGGTTAGCATCCTGCCACATCCCCTCCCTCCCTCTGCTCCAGGAACAGACCGGTGCGTCACCCGAGGCGGGAAGCGCGTGCGACATCCGGCACGGACTTTCACAACAAACATACAGACAGAAATATACATTTCCCCACTCACGTACCATTTAGCGTTTAAGACGTGTCCTGTTTAAGTGTGTGGGTGACAAATTCAGTTGTGTTTCTCCCGAGCGTCTTAAACCCTAATTAAATTATACACAGAATCGTAGTAAGCAAAGCAAAATCAGCGAAATGTAACGCTTAAAGTAGCCAAGGCTTTGCTACAGCTGAGTAGTTCGAGTGATGTTATAAATCAAGTTAATCCTTTATTCTGTAAACACCCACTCAGGTTTCCGGTCGTTTCCGGATGTAATACTGCAGCCTGACGTTATGCTTGATTTCTCATCTGTGCTCCTCGCGAGGAAGTCTGTTCCTACGTAAACTTTAACGCCACCTTGACGTGATTAATACGCATTTTAAAACCAAACGTCGCGTGCACCAAAGGGGCGGACGTGCGTGATGCTACTTTAAAGAAATCTCTGTTCAAGAGAGGAAGCTGGTCAGAAGGGGCGGCGACTGCGCCCCCTAGAGGCCTGGCCACAGAAATGCAACGTTTCAGACGTCCAGAGGACCATCCGACATGGACGCTGCTCCTCCGGGCCCATGTGGTCCTGGTCTTGCTGTCACGACTCCCCGGGGACATTCCTGTCCTTATTCTGTTGGTTGGGACAGTCCACAACAGAATGAACTGTCCCCTCCTCTGGGTCAGACATTCCTGTAACCCCCTGACCTTTCATGACCCCACTTTGGCCCCGCCCACCCAGCTGCCTGCTGTCAATCACAGCTATCAGGATTGTGACGTCATCGCCCGTTGCAGGTCCCGCAGTGTTTCTGTGCCATTTAAATCATTCTTTTTACATTTCCAAACACTTGATCTCCTTTTAAAACACTTCTGAGACATTCTATTGCATTTAATCAAGATTCTACTCCTTTATATGAGAGG
The DNA here is from genome assembly GCF_901000725.2 of Takifugu rubripes. NCBI lineage: Eukaryota > Metazoa > Chordata > Actinopteri > Tetraodontiformes > Tetraodontidae > Takifugu > Takifugu rubripes. The sequence goes on from NC_042289.1 coordinate 13,992,279, forward strand.
TTGCAAGAGAAGTTATTCTCCTTTTAAATAACAGTTTTATTAAGATGTTAAAGTTTTGACACCACGGTAATGGTCATTTATATAATCTGAAGGAACACAATACAACATTTATACAACCCATGAAGAAGAGAGTGTGCGGGTGTGTGTGTGATCAGGTGTGTACGGGCAGGTTCTGTGGTGGTTCTGCAGGCAGGTTATTTGGAGTTTCTGCAGGAACTTTAGAGTCTGTAACAAATAAATAAAAGTTGGTTAGAAATGCCGACCCCCCCCCCCCCCACACACACACACACACACACACACACACACACACACACACACACACACACACACACACACACACACACACACACACACACACACACACACACACACACACACACACGTCACCTTTAGCCTCCATCGGTTGCCCCGGCGGCTCAAACTTCAGCTCTCCGTTAGGACCCACTGGAGGCTGCCCGTCTCCTGCCTGCTGTCTCCGTGACATCTCCAACACAGCCTGAGATTAAACAACTTTGTGGGTTAGATGCTGATTTTTACAAGGTCTAGATGAGCATTTGGCCTGGTGCCATCACAGTCAGAATAAGCAGAACCGCCTGAGGTAGGAGGTTGTGATCAGACTGGGCTGAACCTCCTCTCAGCTGGTTCCAGCTGTAATCTGTCTGTCTGGACAGGTCAGCGTTTCCATGGCGATACAGCCCAAACGAGTGAATATTTCACCTGCTGGTACTCCCTCCTCTGAGCCTCCAGAGCTCGTCCTCGCTCCCGCAGCAGCTCCTGCTCCTCCTGCAGCTTTTCCTTCTTTCTCCTCAGCTCCTCCTCCTTGTCTCGGAGCTCAGCCTCGAATCGCTGCAGCTCCTCCTCTGTGTAGACCTCTTTCATGTCCAGAGTCTCCACACAGAAGAATAATCCTTGATTATACATTCTTATTAGGCATTTTCTAACAACCCAGCCACCTCTGGGGCCTTTACCTCCCACTCTTTGGGATTATTGAAGTCCTTCTTCTCGGTGGATTTGAGGAACTCCTCCAGAGTGACCAGACGATCTTGATTCACGTCCACCTTCAGCCAAAGAGATGGAAATCAGACAAACCTAAATGAGGCCAGGCCTCAGACTTGGAGCAGACTCACATTCTTCATGAAGTATTCCCTCATCCTCAGACGCTCTTCCTCCATCTCCATCATGTCATCTTCTTCGTTCTTTGGATCATAAACCTTCTCCAACTGAGAGAACAAAGCAGTAGATGTTCAGGCTCAGGGATTATCACAGAAGCTGGATGAGAAAGATCTAAAGAAGGGTCAGAGGTTAAAGAGACACGTTTGTTCTTCTTCTTACCTCTTTAGTGAAGAGAGCTTCCAGCTCCTGCTCGTCTAAAACTTTATCATCATTTGTGTCTAAACCAGAAAAAGTAAGAAGCAAATTCATGTAAAGGATCTAGAGGGCTGTAAAGAACCAGGCGAGAAGGAGGAATCTGACCGTGAAGTTTGAAGAAGGTTTTAGGGTTGAACTCCTGAGGGTCGAGGCCGTCCGTCTCCTCCCAGACCTCCCGCAGCTGAGCGACGCTGCCCTGGACACAGAGAAACACCTCAGCATCAACTTCTCCTCCACTTGGATACAAAGGTAGGTACCAACCGGAGCGTTGACTTTGGGGTGCTGCCGGTGTTTCTCCTTCAGCTCCTGCAGTCTCTTCTCCTCGTGCTCCCTCTTCTCCTGATCCAGACTCTTCAGGTACTCCCGTCGCTCGTGCTCCTTCAGCATCTCATAGCGTTTGAACTCCTCATGTCGCTCAGCATCGTAGTTCTCCAGATCTTTGGTGGCCTGGACACAGCCAGATGCACCAGATCAAGGTCAAGGTCACGGAGGTCAGGGTCAGAGGTGCAGGATCCTACCGTGGAGATGAGCAGCTCCAGATCTTTGGCTTCAAATGTGTTTTGATTGTGAGGATCCAGATGTTCAAACTGCTTCAGGAGGGAGGCGTGGTCCATCTGCTGAGCTGCACACAGATACCATCATCACACCCGGTGACCTCACCTGCCCGCACGCATGGCCCCGCCCACTCACTCTGTATGTTGGTGCTGTCCAGTTTGGCCTTGAACAGCATCCTGAGACGAGAAACCTCCTGGCGCTTCAGCTCATCCAGCCGCGTCCTCACGTGGTGACTCACCAGGTCCAGTTCTTTTGCCAGATGTCCGTTCTGACACAGAACGTGAACACGAAGAGAAGACAAAACATCTGCTGTTCTCAAACTCTGCTCATCACGAAATCTGCTTCTCTTTTTTGTCCTTTACAGGTGAATCAGAACACAAACAGCGATGAAATCAAATTAAAGAGGTGAAGACCTTGATGTCTTCTGTATTTGCTGTTTGCAGTTTCTCTCTGAAATGAGGGTCCGTCTCCAGAACCTCGATCACCTCTCTGAGGTACCGGTCGTAGTACAGCCCGGTGTCCTGCGGGGGCAGTGGAGAGCAAGCCATGGTGACAACGTCAACAGTAGATATCCGAGAGGAGAAAGACACTTACTTCAGTCTCCTCCTGCACCTCTTCTTTAGCCTCCTGCTGAACATCATTGCGCTCGATAGGAACCGACCACACCCCGACCCATACTGAGATGAGCAGCAGTGAACCGGGTCTCAGCTTCATCCTCCTACAAGGACAAACTCACCAGATCTTAACGTTAGTCAACTGGACTAATGTCATTTACAGGCACAACCAAAGACCCTATAGATCCAGACAAAGAGACGTCACAGAGGCCAGATCAGGACGCTTTAGCACCATTTTGGACTCTATTTAAGAGTCCGGTTCTGGTTGCTTGCTCAGGTTCTGTAGACACTGAAGATTTGCTTTGTTATGACAAAGTTAGCCAGGAAGCACACAGCAAGAAAAACGAGAAATTTAGGAAGATTAAACTTGTGAGATTCACTGCAACCTGATCAGATACAACTAAAAACAATATCTGTAAAATAAAAATAACGTTTTACAAATTTGTATTAAAAAAAGACAGGATGGATTTTTGAAAAATCTGTCGTACAAAAATGTCATTCATCACGTTTGAGTGAGAACGTTCATCTTCTAATCTACTGTTAGTAGACGTAAGCCGGTACATTTAGTTGAATATTCGGGGTGCATTAGCTGATAAAGTGGAAATGTTTCAGCATTAGTTTTTTCCTTTTGTACAGCTCGTGTGGGTTAGCTAGCAGGTTAGCTAGCATGTATGAACACAAACTCTCCATCCGTGTCAATACACCTTACGACAAAACTGAAAATGTAGCTTTTTGTCACTTTCACAAGTTATGAACACCGAAAACATGTTCAAAATGTTGTAAATATCGACACAAACGTATATTCGTTTTTATATACATATGTATAATGATACGATCAGGAATCAAAAATAGATTGATAGATCAAAAAAGACACAAAAATAGGACTTGTGAGTATTACCCATCTTAAGCTTTCCAAGTAATTAAAGAACAAGAAAAGTGACCAAATAGAATGTAGAACATGAGTCTTCTTACCAGTTGTTGGTCTTTAAAGAGCCAATTCTGAAAAATTGCACTGGTCGCACAAACGTGACGTCATGAGACTGCGCCGATAGTTCTGCGCGATGCCTTCAGGAGAAATCGGAAATCAGCCCTTTTTAAACTGGAAAAACACTGTTTCTTTGTAAAATCGTGTTTTATTTTACCTCGTAGGTGACGTTAATCACCTAATTTTAATTTTTTGGCCACCACATCAAGGCGTCATTGAAAAATTCGAAACAAATATTTTAAAGTTTATTTGTTTTGTTTTTTAAATAGTTTTGCAATATATTCGGTCAGGCAAACACACAAAAACAGGGCAAAATCGAAATAAATTACCACAAATCAATAAAACAATTGCACATGGTAATAAATAAAATGTATAAATAGTATGCATCAAATAAATACCTAGGAATATAATATAACAGAATAAAATATGGCACATGGAAAACAGGTTCACCAATAAATAACTTAAAATATATTAATGAAAAAACTTAGAAGCATGAAAAATGCACCAGAATTTACATCAGTTTGACTGATACACAGAAGAAAAGAGCAGCCGCTGACTCCGATTTTAGAAATCGATGTCCCTCATGTCGGTGGGCGTCCCTGGCCTCTCGCTCTCCACCTCCTCTCCCTTCTCAGAGGGTCCCCGCTGAAGCCCGCTCCTCAGTCGCTGTCGGAGGGCCCCTTCAATCATCTCGCTGCAGCACTGCAGCACTGCCTGATGGGTAACATGAAGGCAGTTCACTTACAAAATAGTGCAATCTGCACTGAAATCTCCTTTAAATTTAACTGAGTACTTTCTGGGTGCTCACCACATCTGTTTGGCAAAGTGCCGCCAGAATTTCCCCGAGGAACACAAGTTCAGTGTGGCAGGTCCTCCCGAGGCCTCTCAGGGCACAGTTCAGTGACGCCGCGGCCACAAGAGACGGCGGCGTTCCCAGAAATTGGGAGTCACACACACACATGGAGGCCAGAGTGTCGCTGTGCCGTCGTAGTGTGGACAGCAGTTCTGTCCCAAAGGTTCCTCCTCGCTCCTCCAGGGAGGCCAGAAAGTGTGGCAGGAAGTCCTGGGGAGTCACCGCCGCCGTGTCCCAACGCAGCGTGGCCAGGATGAGACGCTCCATGTCCTGATGGAGGTGTCACGGAAGGAGAAAACGACATCAAGATAAAACCATTGAAACCAGGAAAGTTATGATTCTATTAACGTGAACTTTTCTTTTAGGAGAAATATTTGTTTGGCAGAAATCTGAAACAATTTAAAGATGATTGAAAGATGTTTGATCTCATGTGACTCACCCGCAGGCTGGATGGCAGGAAGTCGTGTTCGGCAGCAGCGCAGAGCAGCTCTGCTGTCACCGTCTCACACTCTGTGAGTTTGGAGGCGATGAGGATGCAGCCAGCAGCCAAGCAGACGGGCGAGACGGGCGAGACGGGCAGCGTCAGCAAGGCCGACAGGAAGCGGTCGACGAGCGAGACGGCGAGGGGAAACACGGCCTCGTCGCAGCCACAATCACAGCAAACCTGCAGCAGCAGAGAGAAGCAGCAGGAGTCAAAGCTGCATCAGGAGTCAAAGCTGCAGGAGTCAAAGCTGCAGGAGTCAAAGCTGCATCAGGAGTCAAAGCTGCATCAGGAGTCAAAGCTGCAGGAGTCAAAGCTGCAGGAGTCAAAGCTGCATCAGGAGTCAAAGCTGCATCAGGAGTCAAAGCTGCAGGAGTCAAAGCTGCATCAGGAGTCAAAGCTGCATCAGGAGTCAAAGCTGCAGGAGTCAAAGCTGCAGGAGTCAAAGCTGCAGCAGCACCACAAACCTGAAGATGTCAGTCACACATGATGGATTTCGTTAGGATACAAACATGGAGGAACTCTGAGGCCTTAAAGCTGGAAATGTAAACATTTAATATTTTCCTTCATTTTTCTTCTCAGAAACTTCTGACCAAAGTGCGACAAGCGTAAATATCTCAAACATCCACCAGAAAAGGAACCTGAAGTGAGCTGAGAAGACCTGGTACCTGCAGGGTCCACTTGGTCAGCTCTTCTCGGCGCCCTGGCTCCTGCTGGATGAGGCTAACGTACAGCACGGACGGGGAGTATCGCTCCTCCACGTGCAACAGCCTCTGGATGACACGGCAGCCCGACACACTGGGGTCCCACCCGGCTCGGAGCTGAGATGAACCTGCGAGGGCGTCCGAGACCGGTACGGCTGTCTGGTTCTGGTTCTGCTCCTCATCCACCTCCTCACACCACAGAGACACTGACATGCCTGCAAAGCCTGCTGGGAAAAATTTCAGCTGGGACGTCCCGAGAGCGTCTGTGGAGCCCACAGTTCTGAGCGGGCGGCGCGGTGGCACTCTGGTTTTATACCAGCAGGAAGGCGGATCTGGGGGGGGGGTGTTGTTGGGGGGCTTCAGCAGTGATGGACAATAATACGAAGACAACAGAGAGACGGGTGTAACAATTACTTCAACAGGTGGAGAGAGAGAGAGAAAGAGAGAGAGAAGAGGAGCAGACAAGTGAGGGAGTGGTCCTGGGGGGGTCGGGGGGAGCAACAGCTTGTCTTCGTCACTGAAAGAGAGAAGGGAGGTGAAGAAAAGGCTGCGAGAGGTCACATTCACCATGTGACAACAAAAGGAGTGCTCGTGCAGCTCGTGCACATGTCGACCATCCTCGTCAGAGAAGAAACAGGAAGTGGTTTTAGACCAAACAGGAAGTGGTTTTAGACTCCGGGAGGGTTTCAACTTGTTTATCTTCTGGCTCTACGTGAATCCTGAAACATTCTATCGGAGACAAATAATCTCCATCAGCTTTCTCATTGTCAAAGTAGCTGTTTCCTCCCCTCCTGGAGGCAATCTGCTCGTGTCGGGGGGGTCGAGGTATGTGCAACAGACAGAGGAGCGTCAGTGCGGGTCAGTGAGCCGCACGGCTCCATTTACAAATCTGGGTCGCACACACACACGCACACACACACACTCCCTCCCCAGGGAGCCGCTGGTGCTCCCAGCCAGCAGAGACGATTGTCTTTGACAGTGGTTACAGGTGGCTGAAGCTTCAATGGCAACTCCAGTTTCAGAGGAGGAGTTTTAAACACGTCAGCATCAATAATTCATCACAACAGCAAACACACAAAAACCACCACAAATCAGGATTCTTCAGCCAGCTGGGCTCAGAATTAGTTAACTTTATTCCCCATTAGCATCTTCAGATCTGCTAACGCAACCATGGACGGGGGGGCCACATCACAGTCTGAATCTGAAGGTCAAACTGAAATCAGCAACGTGGGATTCAAACTACAGACGGCATCTTCAAACATCTGTGACCCGGTCCTGGGTCAGGGGAACTGGTTCTGATGGTGTTCTGAGTCAGGCCGCTTTGAGCCCAGTGATCGTCTGATAACCCCCCATTATGGCGTCGCTAACGGCAACACAAACCCAATTTAACATCATTGGACAGATATTAAAGGCGTCTTTGCCCTGAAAACAGATTGAGCCTGAATGCTGGAGGCTGAGGGTTTGACTCCACCAGTCAAGGGAGGTCAGGTGGGCCGGGCGGTGGGCCGGGCGGTGGCGGGGGCCGAAACCCCGCGACAGATCGGCGGCCTGTTTAATGTGGCCACTAAATTCAAACATGGCAGCTGTATTCAAGCAGAACACAGCGGAGGGCCCGCGACAGCCACGGGTGCTGGGAAGGGGGCGTGGAGCCCCGCCCCTCATTTTCCAGCTCATTTACTGGGAGAACAGAGGTCCCATTTGAACCCCATACAGACACCTGCTGGCGAGCGGGGGAGGGGGGGCAAAGTTTAACCAGTTCACAAGTTAAAGCAGACTGGTGTCAGACTGGAAACATGGTTGACGCGCACGTCACACATATTCTGATAGAGACCCATCAAACTGTAGAAAGAAACGTCAGTTGGAGTTAAATAAGTACAGAATCACTTCAAAACTTGGTTTTATTTAAATGAGGCAAAGGCAGTTGCAATGTGGCAGGTTTGTTTCTGTGATATTAACAATAAAATATACATCAATTCTTTTGTTGAGGTCCTTAAATGACACCAATAGAGGTTTAAATCCTTCTTCCTTCAAAACCAAGCATTTATTTAGAGACGTTACATGAGGAGAGAGTCTTTTGATTGTTGTCTGACATAATTGAGAGCAGAGGTGAAGTAAACAGGATAAAACCAGGAGTGACTGAACGGCGTCCACAGCGCCCCCTATCGCCAACATAGTGTAAAAGAGTCCGCAGCGTTTTCCTTCACTTCAGTTCTGCAGATGTTTGTGGGTCAGATGACCCAGCCTGGCTCTGGTCCAGGACATGGTCTGTCTCACCAGTCTGAGATTCTGGACTCCCCTCAGGGCTGGGTGGGCTGTACAGACCAAGAACCTGCTGCACCTTCAGAGGGAGATCCTGGAGAGGAGAACAGAGGTGAGGATCCATCCAGCAGCCCCCCTCAGCAGCAGTCAGGCTAGAACAGTGGTAGGAGCAGAACCAAGAGAAACTGGACCCACCTGACAGCGCGTCAGCTGCAGGTAGATGGCTTCAGCTCCTTGTAGAACCTCCTCAACATCCAGCTTCATCGTCAACTCGTTGATGTGCTGAGTCAGAGGAAATGAGCAGATATTACACATTAATCATACTGTCAGAATTTCATGTCCATCAACACCAGAAATCTTGAGAAAAGGTTCCTGAAGCCGTTTGTAGCTACGACAGCGTTTACACTACTGTGTAATGCCTAAAGTGGCCGCTGGGGGCGCTGACGTCAGGCGTCTAATGCTGCGACAGGGAATTCTACAGAGACACTGGCTCCCAACAAACAAACTCACTCTCAATATGGTTTTATTAACCTTCTTTATCTTCTATTAGGGGATATTTTAATATCATAAAGTATATTTTATGGAAACGGATGCGAAAACCTTCAGAATGGTGTTGAAGTCATGGTCTGAGCCGATCAGCTCTCCTCTCTGGGACTCCAGGATGGAACAGGCAATCAGCAGGTGGAAGTTTTCACATGGGAGACGAGTCCAGAGGACCTGAGGAAGAAATAAGGAAGGTCAGATGAACCCAGATCATGGCAGAGGTGAATAAAGGCCGCCTGGTCTCGCCTGACCTCCCACAGCAGCAGGATGTCCTCAAAAGAAAACTCCCTCTTGAACCAGATGAGCAGCCAGCGGAAGCAGAAGCAGAGCGAGCCGCTGTCCTGAGAGTCTGACGGACACAGACACAGAGGTTAGCATCTGAGCAGAAGCCTCCACACCTCCAACATCTGCCACCAACGCTGACGTGAGACGACCAACCCAGGAAGTCGCACAGTTCTGGGTCCAGAGCCCTCAGCAGGATGCTGAGCTGCAGCAGCTGCTGCTTCATGGCCTCCTGAGACTCTTCAAAGTTCTGGTGCTGCACAGGAGGAACAGTTACCACAGCGACCACATCTTCATCAGCACATAAAAGTCATGATCAGACCCACAGGGGGTCAAAAAGCCACACTCGCCACTGACCACCAGCTCCATGAAGCCCGTCAGACACCAGAAGGACTCCACCTCATTCTGGGTGACAAACAGGACGGGAGCGAGCAGGTCGCTCATCCCCTGGACGTAACCTGGATGATGGGGATAAAGAAGAGTCAGAAAGTCGGCGTACCTCTTTCATCTGGGCGTTTGGTCTGAGTAGACTGGAGGAACACACCCAGATCAAAGTTGTACATGCAGTAGGTCATGAGCACGTCGTGCAGCAGAGTCAGGCCGGGGTTGTCGTTCCCAGAGAAGAAGGTGTTGTGTCTGTCTGTCCTGCTGACGTCTCGCTCTGTCCCGGCGGACGACAACAACAACAACGACAACAACACTTTAGCACAAAACGCACAGACCACCCGAATGAGGAGCGGCGCTGTAATTACACCGTCGCCCCGCAGGGGGCGCTGTCGCCACCTCGACATGAGCAGAACTTCAAGAGTTGTAGGGAACTCCTTCAATAGTGAGATTTAATATTAATCACGTCTGCGTTGTCTTTTATCATCAATAAACTGGCTCAACAAATATAACTGACCTATCAGGCTGCGGTATCCTCGCAGGAGGGAGTTCCTCATCTCCTGTTCCTCACTCACAGACTTCCACTGAACCTTCATCCTGAAGTACTCATCTCTGTAAAAACATGCACACACTCATGCACGATACACACACAACCTCATCTGAACCTCTTCTTCATTAGTTTTCTTTGGATCTACATTAACAGACCCATGACACCAGCAGAGTTCTGAGGGGAAGCAGGTGGTAGGAACTAACGTTTTGCTGCGGAGGATGTCCTCTCTTTCCTTGGCAGTGCTGTTCCAGGGATAAAAGCCCAGCAGGAACTTCCACAGCTCCTTCCTCAGAGGCGGCGCGATGCCCTGCAACAGACCCGGACAGGCTGGAAACAGGCAACTGCAGAGGTTAAAGGCTGGAATCCAATCAGCCTGCAGCCTCACCCCTCTGAACACCAGATCCCTGATCCTCTCTGGGTTCTTCACTCGGCCCTCAGGGTCCAGAAACTCCTCCCATCTGTCCAGAGGTGGCCCCCTGCAGACGTCAGGCCTGGGACCAAGCTCCACTCCCTGCACAGATCACAAAGGTACGGAGGTCTTTCTCGTGTCTAAAAAGACGAAACCTCTTTGCTCCTTTCTGTCTTACACAGGTGATGAGTTCGAAGCCCGGCTCGTCGTCGGCCTGTGGCGGCAGCCCGGGGTCCCGGCAGGCGCGAGAGCCGCCGGTGGAATCCGGAGGCCGGAGCGCCGCCTTGAAGAAGTTGGTCACTTTGGAGAAGCCCCCGAAGGTGGTGGCGTAGGGGTCCTGGATGAACCTCTGTTCAGACACAGCATCATTAAAGCCAGCGGCGGCGTCTGAGGCCGGCGGCGCCGCAGCCTCGCACCCGCAGCCTGTTGTCACCTTCACCCACAGCTTCAATGCAATTTATTCATGCTTCCATCAATCTGCTCTCCTTCTACAGGACAAATCGCTTTAACTGATTACCGACACAAGATCAGAGCCGCCATCGTCCATCAGCTGCAGCTTATCGAAGGACTGGGACAGAGCGCCCGAGTCGTGGGGGTAGGCCAGGAAGAGCCGCCCGTCCATCGGAGACCTGGCCACAGACACCGTGGGGGACAGATGAGACATTCATGCTCCAGTCAACATGAAGCAGACCACCAGCAGTTATGGTGCCACCTCTTTCACAACGTCAACAAGAGCTTTCAGCCTTTTAAACATATCAACATGAATGTGACCTAACGGAGCAAAAGATCTGGAAATGTAGCTGGACGGGTCAGTGCTGCTGGGACTCACTGGTCCAGGATGATGTAGCGCTGCAGAGCTCGCAGGAGCTCCCTGGTTCCTCCTCTGTGGAAGTGCAGCGGAGGCAGCGGGTGACCTCCTCGGCTGGTCAGCACCAGGAAGTTGCGGCCTAAGGAGAAGCGAGCCCTGCGCAGGGAGTAGAGCTCCGAGAGGGGCAGGGAGAAGGACCACTGACCTGTGGAGCACACACTTGAGAGTCCTGCAGCCGTTCCACACAGACCAGCCACAAACGTTCCAGCTGCACCTGAGTCTTTGACGGCGGCCTGTTGGTCTTTCTTCACCGTGCTGATCACCGCCCAGTCGGGCTCGTAGCCGGGGTCAAACTTTGTGTCGTCCTCCCCTTCTTCTCCATCCTGTATAAAAGCAACTGGATTAAAGAAACTTTAGCCTTTTCCTCCACGACGAATTGTCAGTGCTGCTTTTGAAACAGAGCTGGATCTCCCCAGGTTGAGCAGATGACTCCAGTTTGGCTAAATGCTAACAGCTAAACTCATCACAGCATCTGGGATTATAAAAAGCAAGGAACTCGTCAGCTGAGTCACTGACCCCTGACCTTTTTCGAGTAAAGAACTGCAGGGGCACTGCGACCTTCGTCCTCCAGGGGGCTCCATTCTAGAGCAGGTACCCCGGCCTGGAAGAGACACGTCGTTAAAGCAGGTCGCAATAAAGTGGCGTTGGCCGCACAAGTCAGCTCACCCTCTCCACCACTCTGATGAACCCGGGCAGGGTTGTGTCCTGGAGCATCTTCTTGGCGTTGGTGTGAAGGTACACCCCCTCCTTCTCAAATATCAACTGGAAAAACCAGAGGTGTGTGAGCCCCATCGCAGATACCTGCTGCTCCTCCGTCTGAAGAGCAGCTGCAGGAGGCTCCATAAAAACCGAATTTAGCTTCATTTCGTCCTGGCAGATTCAGCTTTGTAGCCCATGCAAACCTCATTTCCTGTTATATTTGTGATTAGACACAGATCAGCGTCTTTCACCTGCTGTTGCAACCACCTGAAAACTGGTTCCACCACCCTGGTTGGACTGGGACAGGGGGGAATGGACTGGTTGAGCTGGGACAGCGTCATTTGAGTTACAGTGGTATTTAAGTTACAGTTGTTATTATGAACGGATCACCGGGTCAAATCAAACGTTTGAGGCAGGTGACCGATAACAGCTGAGGGATCACGTGACCAGTGTGGCTGTTGTCAGATCAGACAGAAAACTTCTATTAAGACCCATTTATTGTCATGTCAGCTGCTATTGTCTGGCGTTCTTTACAGAGTTTAACTTAACACGGAAACACATACTGCTGGTTTAAAGCCCAACAACTTTTTCGCCGCTAGCTGGTGTTATTGTAAACACAGTGCTAGCTGGAAAAGCTAACGTTGGTCCACGACGTCACAATGGACAAATATCGAGATTCAACGGTTTGATTACGATATTAAAATATTGTGAAACAAAGAAATACCTTGTAATCCTCGACACTTTGCTCCATTTTCGGTCACCCTGATTTCGTTTATTCCTAAATAACATTTACGTCATACTTCCGGTTCTTCGAAGCCCCGCCCACCGGCGCCGTTGCGCAGCAGATCCAATCAGATCACCGGAAATGTGACGTTCATCGCTTATTATTGTTTATTTCTATTGATCATGTGGTTTCTGTAATAACTGTGTCAACCGGAGTTGTTCAGATTTATGGAGCTTTCAATGCTGCCTTCACGTTCACAAGTGTTTTAAATGTTTTACATAGGCGTCACATCGAACTCTTGTATTTTAAATAATTCATGAAGGAAAATAATTTATGAATGTGGAAGAGGATTGGATTCATATTTAAACATGATTTTTCTTTATTAGTTTTTTATTGGGTATTTAAATTACTTTTTTAAATTATTAATATTCATTTCTCTTGTATTTACTAGAGGTTTTTCCACAAAGTACCCAATGTAACTGACCAAGTGTTAATGTTAGCGCTGTAAATGATGCCTGTTAAAATGTTAAAAAATCTCTTTTAGAATCAAAAGCAATGATTTTTCACCCAGTCCGTGATTCTGGTTCATATTTATGGTTAAACACACGTGCCGTGACAAACCGTGCGTGTGTTAAATTTGAGCTTTTTCGCCGTTTCACCCAAACAGGAAACAACAACTCCACGAAGACGCTTCTTCCGGTCAGGAGGCGGGGTCGAACACGTGCACGAGAGTGCAAGCGAGAACGAGCCCGCCCATTGCGCTCTGTCACGTGTTCGACGTGCGCTCGGATTGGAGTCAGTCACGGCTGACGTCAGAGATGCGTCAAGTCAGACCGGGAAAACAACACCGGAAACTGTCGGTAGATTTCAAATTAAGATTTAACACAAGCGTGAGTTTTGCCTTGATTACAGGTGTAATATCTGAAAATATCTCCAATTGAAAAATCTGGGGGTGGAAATGCTACAAAACCGGACTTCCTTGTTCATTTCTAAGTCAATAGTGTCTCAAAATTTAAAAAAAAGATTTAATCATGAAAGTTTTGTTTTATTGGATTTTTGCACTTTACGGTTAAAATGCGTCAAATTCTAGGATAAGAACTTTTACTTTAAGTGAGAGTTTTCTAAATTCAACACCAATTTAATCTTAGAAGATTAATTTTTAAAAAAAATCTTCCTAATCCGGAAAATGCTTTTTTCAGGTGGTCATTGAACTTCTTGGATCTTTAGCTTCATCTTAAGTATTTACTAATCACACATATAAAGAATGAATTAAATGAGCTTGGTTGTTAATTAAAATTTGCTGCTGAACCCAGCTGAGATGCTCAGGAGACTCTCCGTGGATCACCAACTTCTCCTGGACCCCCTGTCGAGTCTCATCACCGTTTGCTTCCTCACAATAAAATAATTTACAACATTTTAACAACGACATGTACAAAAACAATAAATGCAAAGATTTAGAATCTAGCGGCCCTATTTTATTTTGGAAAATCATACCGGAAATGCCGAGATCCAACCTGGCTCACTTGCTGTTGGTGTAAAATCTCGCTGGGGGAGAGAAGCTTTGGAGGAGGCTCATCTTTGAGATTAAAATAAGTCAAGTTTAGAGCTGAAAAGCGGCACCGAAGGAAGCCAACAGGTAGGTGAACCCCCCCCCGTCCGCCCGCCTCATTAGCTGCGCGACTCGGCTCTGGTGGAGCCTGGAAACATGGAGGTGCTGATCGGTTCCACGGTGGGGAGACAGTCCGATTAAACAACAACAACAACAACAACAGCAGCAGCTGCCGCGGTGCCTGAACCCGCAGGGAAAACCCGCAGATAGTCACGCAGGCGGGTCGAGTTTTAGCAGGCTAACGATTCCAACGATGTGGAGCTAACGGAGGCTACACGAGTTAGCATCGGGACGGCATCCGACCCTTTTTTTTGTCTTCTCTCCAGGTATCACCAGCACCGGAACATCTCTCCCCTGGATCTCCAGCCACATTGTGTTCAAAGTGCCTCTCTGCCAACTCCATCATCTTCATCCTCACCCTCATCATCCTCATCGCTGCACCCTCACCAGTGCAACAGACAACAGCCTTTTCACCAGCAGGACCCAGACAGCGAGCGGTCCCTTGAAGCTACATGTCACTGCAGTGTCCAGCCCATCAGCGTTCCTCACTTAAAGTTCTCAGCACCAGTATGGCCTCCATCACCCAGTCG
>NC_042289.1:14009355-14029355 GCF_901000725.2 Takifugu rubripes
GTGAGGAGTCTCCCTCTTGTGGTTGAAAACACTACTGCAGGTTGAGCTCAAACCCCTCATGAAAACACTCCAGGAAAGACAGAAGCTCTTTGATCTGTCACATTAGTTTTAGATTCACTTTCAACTTACTTAAAAAAAACTTGATTTAAAATAATCCGAGCAAAATCATCCATCCATGAACACTTTCCTCTCTCAGATCTGACCTTCCTGCACGAGAGCTGCAAGACGTTCCACGGAGAACTCGTCAACTTCGAGAAGATGGTGAGTCGATTATTACCAGCAAGGAAGCTGATTCTGTGTGTGTGTGTGTGCGCTTTATTCTAAATATCAGTATTTTTCAAAACTCTTCACGTAAACATCTTTTTTCAGCATAAAGTGGCAGAAATGGTTCGAACCATCAGAAGATACAGGAGCAGCCAGCTGGGTAACACACACACACGCACACACACACACACACACACACGCACACACACACACACACCACACACACACACAGTGTGACACATGTACTTGTGTTTGTACCTCCTTGACGCTTCCTTCTGTTTGATCTGGTAGCCATGGATACAGAGACGTCCCCCTCCCACCTACAGACGAAGGCCTACGTCAGACAGCTTCAGGTGATCGATAACCAGAACTGCTGTTCGAGATGTCCTGTAAGCTGGAACCCAAAGACACATGAGGAGGAGGAGGAGGAGGAGGAGGAGGAGGGGTTGGGGGCGCCGGTCAGACAGGCAACGCTAACGGGTGACAGGTGAAGAACCTTCAGAACCTTCCACAGAACATGGGGCAGAGAACCACTCAGAACGTTGGTGACAGATGATGGAACACGTCATCACCATCATCCATGTACATCCAATAATACCCATGATGCACTGAGGGCACAGATATCTTCGATCACGTTGTCCTGTTTCATCAGAACTTCTTGCTAAACCCACAATCCTCTGGGCTCGGCACATCCTGGGACGGACCAGCTGGTTTTCAGACATTTTTGCTGTTTTTGCATGTTTTCTCAGCAGTTTCCATTCTTCGGGTGAGCGTAACCATGGTAACAGGTGAAACACAGCCATAAGATGAAAGTGGGTCCACTGTCGCCTGACCGTCAAGTACTTTGCTCACCTTCAGGTTCATCCAGTCAGCTCAGCGTTGTCATGGCAAACAACACATGGCAACAATGGACAAGCGTGTGAATTTTACTTTTCAGCAAAAAAGTGTCGGCACTGATAAAATGGTGCACGTGAGCAGAACCAAGGCTTTGGGGAACAGCCCAGTCTGGCCACCCGAGGACACTCAGGACTGAGGGGTGGGCGGTTGGTCCCAGGCAATAACCATGTGACAGGAAGTGGACTTTGAGCAGCGTGAAGCACTGCGGCCAAACCTCAGGGCTCAGAGACTTTCAGAGTTTCCTTTGGAGTTGATTTGCTGTCTGTGTTTGTTGCTCAGCAGGTGTGAAACACCTGATCCAAGACACACACGAAGGTGTGTGAGGAGGGAAAGTCCCAGAGGGTTTTAGTTCCTTTGCTGTTTAGTTATAGGGTGACTATTGTTATTATTACTATTATTTGGATGTTTATGGGTGTTTTTGTTGAAGTGTATATTTGATATTTTGATGTTTCAGACTTTTGGGTGCAGCAGATTGATCAGTCTTGACCCGCGACTCTTTGTTGGTCCCAGAACACCTGATTTACTCACCAGAACCCCACTTCCTGTTTGGAGTTTTGCATCCGGGTGAAGCACAAATGTAGAGACACAAATTTACAGTCATCAAGAAGTTACAGACATTGTGGCAACAGAAGTACTGACTGAGGAGGAGCGCCCCTGGAATATCCTGGAATATCCTGGAGTAGCCTGGAATATCCTGGAATATCCCAGACTATCCCGGAATATCCCAGAGTATCCCGGAATATCCCAGAGTATCCCAGAATACAGATGAAGAGGCAGGACAAAAATCCTAGAAAGTGTTTTCTATTGTAAAAACACACCAGGCCAAATCGAATGCAAATTTGGTATAAAGCATAGTGGTTAATAAACGTGTGTGTGTGTGCGAGTGTGTGTGTGTGTGCGAGTGTGTGTGTGTGTGCGAGTGTGTGTGTGTGTGCGAGTGTGTGCGTGTGTGAGTGTGTGCGTGTGCGAGTGTGTGCGAGTGTGTGTGTGTGTGCGAGTGTGTGTGTGTGTGCGAGTGTGTGCGAGTGTGTGTGTGCGAGTGTGTGTGTGTGTGCGAGTGTGTGCGTGTGCGAGTGTGTGTGTGTGTGCGAGTGTGTGTGTGTGTGCGAGTGTGTGCGTGTGTGCGAGTGTGCGTGTGTGTGTGTGGCCTCCATTAGCTGCCAAACTACTGCTGCCACAATGTGGAACAGCTGCCGTCTGTTTTCTACCCGTCAACGACTCCATAGATTTGCTGTTTTAGGCCACACCCACCAGTGATGTCAGCACAGTCCACAGTACTTTCGTTTAATATTCAGATCAAAGGCACCTGCTGACCTTTTATCTTTCCTTTGTCCTACTGATTCTATTGGAGAATTCCAAATGCTAGCCTTTAGCCGCTGTGGCGTAGGATCTGACGATGTCACCTAAATGTTTCTGAAGCGATCAGATCTGATGTCCAGAACAGGAGGGAGGCTCCTCAGCCTCTGCCTGAGGTTCTGGAGCCTTTCGGGTCAAAGCGTGACGGCAGGCAGGAAGCAGCTGTAGATATTTCAAAGCTGTAAATGTGCAGATGCTAACAGTCTATTTATGCGCGGGAGCAGAGGTGGCGCTAACGCACCACAGAGGAAGAATTAGGCGTTGATTTTGTGTACAGAGGAAGAACTGCTGATCGTTGTAAAGTCTCATTTATCAGCTTTGACTTTTGTAAAAATGTGGTTGTTTACTTCAATATCACGACTTGTTTCTATACAGATGATGCGATTGGAGCTCAGGGTGGGAGGGGCATGTATGGGGCGTGTCCTGGGTGGGCGGAGCCTGGGAGGTCACATTGCTGCAGGTCTGAATAAACGAGTTGATCAGATGACACAAAAATGGCAGCTGTTCATATTTTGAGCAGAAAAAGAATCACTAACTTGATTCTAGTAACGTCCGGTTTGTTTTGGCGATTCAGGGATGTTCAGGAAACGATGTTGCTTTTCTGTTGTCAAACACTGAAATAAAACTGGTGGCTACCGGTTTCATGTCGACCAAACTTCCACACAAATGAATAAAGTGAAGCAGAAACATCCAATTCAGACGTTTGTGACTTTTACAGCAGTTGGTCCCTCACATATGTGGCAGCTAATTGATTCTAGCAGCTGCGTCCTAGCAAAGGATGCTAACACCTGCTCGATCAAACGTTTCCAAGAACTGTTATTAGCAGAAGGGGGTCACCTGTCAGCACAAAGCCCCGCCCCCGAGGCATCCCGGCGGATCTCAAACGTCTTCCTCAGGAACTTTTCTGAAGGATAAAAGTTCATCCGGTGGAAGACACACCCCCTCGCGTCGCCCCGCCCTGCCCGCCACATCGCCCCGCCCCCCCAGCCTTTAAATACGGCCGCTGAGGGGGGGTCGCCGTCCTCTTTTCGCTTGCTGTTCGGCTTCTCAACTTCTTTTCTTCAGACGGAGGTAAAAAACACGTTTTTATTTCGTTTTCTGGACGATGATTGATGCTTAAATTATAAATTGTTCTCAACTCGGACTTCAGAGTTCCGATTTTTCAGCTCTGAGGAAACATTAATGTGATGCTGAAGTTTCAAACTTTCGACTTTCTGCCGTTTGAGCTTTGAAAAACTCCTTTTGGTCGATCTTGCTGGTCGTGCACGTGTGCGCGCTCAGCTGTCGTGCAAGCCCCGCCCCCCGGCTGTGACCGGCTCGGCTGCTGCAGCCGTCAGCAGCTCTGCTCCTTCATGAAGGGGGTTTATTTTTGGAGGATACTTGTGGAAGAATGAGGACGTGGTGGAGGTCAAGGGGGCGGGGCTTCCACCACAGAACGCTTCACACCTTCGTCCTCAGATTGAACTGCCTCAACTCTGTCTGGAAATGAGACTGAAGTAATCAGATTAATTGTTGTAATCAGATAAAGTAGCGGTTGCTAAAAGCTCGTGCCACCCGCGCCAGCAGGGGGCGCCGCGCGCACGAGCAGCTTCTGCACGTTTCTGTCCTTCCCAGCATGCAGCGCACCTTCATCGCCGTGAAGCCCGATGGCGTCCAGAGAGGACTGTGTGGCGAGATCATCAAAACGCTTCGAGCAGCGCGGCTTCAGGCTGGTCGCTGCCAAGTTCATGCAGGTAACCATGGCAACCGCTGCTTCATCTGCCACGCAGAGCGATTCTGGACGTTCACTCAGAAATGAGTGAGATTCCGGTTTTAGAAAATCCGGTTTCATTTAATTAAGTAAATGAACATTTTAAATTTGATTGTGATTCAGCTCAAATATCACAGCTGATATCTTTGATCAGGCTTCTGAGGAGCACATGAAGAACCACTACCTGGACCTGAAGGACAAACCCTTCTATGAGGGACTCTGCAAATACATGTCCTCTGGACCTGTGTTGGCCATGGTAACGCGCGCGCACACACACACACACACACACACACACACACACACACACACACACAGCATAAGTGTGGGCGTGTCTTCAGGTGTGGGAGGGGCAGAACATTGTGAAACTGGGCCGGATGATGCTGGGAGAGACGAACCCAGCTGAGTCCAGACCAGGCAGCATCCGTGGAGATCTGTGTATCGACATCGGCAGGTGAGTCCACATGCGCACACACACACACACACACCACAACATAACCTGTGTAGTTTGGGACATTTGGAGGATTCTTTGAAGCTTCTCGATTGTTGGAATAACTGTCATCTCGTGAGTTCTGTGACGCCTGAAGACCTTCAAGCTTCACCAACTGTCCTCCTGTCAGGAACATTGTCCACGGCAGCGACACGCTGGAGAACGCCAAGGCTGAGATCAACCTGTGGTTCAAACCTGAGGAGCTGGTGTCGTACACATCCTGCGCTCAGGCCTGGCTCTATGAGTGACCCTCAGGCTCCGCCCATCTTACCTTTGGCCTCTCTCACCTGTCTGATCGCTCAGTTGTCAAACTTTTGGTAACAATTCTGTTTAACTGCTTCAGTTGTGACACTGAGATAATGCTAACAATGCTAACACACTGGTTAGCATGCGGAAACATCAAAGATATTCTACAGGTTGATGAAAGAAACTTTTGTGAAAGATGAAAATAAAGAAGTCAAACTAAAGTTTCCTTCCAACTATTTTATTGCCAAAACAAAAGCTTCACCTTCCTGCAGCCTAAAGCACAAATGTCCTGGTGATGGAATCATGTGACACATGTTGGAGGATGAGAGAATGTCTGAGGAACCAAGAAGCTCTGGAGGAACAAGAGACCTGCAGAGCTGTGGCACCTCCAGAGGAATAAAGGTGATGAGCTGGAGGAGGAGCTAGAGGAGGAGGTGGAGGTGTGCAGAGAGAGCAGGTGGAGGAGAAGCGAGAGGTGGAGGTGTGCAGAGAGAGCAGGTGGAGCTGGGGGTGGAGGAGGAGCTAGAGGTGCAGGAGGAGCTAGAGGTGGAGGTGTGTCCTGGAGAGGAGGCAGACACTGAAGTTCCAGGGAGGAGAGATAAAGAAGCTGGAGCTTCTCTTTGGGAGGAACATGGAGAGGATCAGCACGGGTTAGATGTTTGGAGGTGAGGCCAGAGAGGCCAGGCTGAGGTGCTGTGGACATGTCCAGAGGAGGGACAGGGGGACACTGAGGATGGAGCTACCAGGCTCCAGAGGAAGCTCTGGGAGGAGATTTATGATGTAGTTGGAGAAGAATGAAGGTTTCTGCTGTGAAGAAGAGGATGCAAAGCAGGACAGAGGGGATGGACACTTGATCCATCCATGGCTTCACAGGTCAAAGGTCACTGTGGGGTCACAGCACGAAATCCAACAGGTGGTTTGAGCCAATCCGGGTCTCAGCCTCCACCACCTGAGCAGAAACATTGAGGCCCTCACTGACAAGATCCACCACAGATCAAAGAGGACAACCTGTCACATGACCTGTCTGGAGGACGACGTCAACATTACGGTTCAAGATAATTCTACCTGAAGGGAGCTCAGGTGCTACGTGGCTCAGGTGAGGTCTGTCCAGGTGAGCCGTCTGACACCATTTCTCTTCTAGCCAGTCCTGTTCTAAACATCATTAGCCTGGAGCTAACATGCTAACATAAACAAATCATTCCCTACAATAAAGGTGCTACAGAACTTTTCTCTTGTATGTTATTGGTCCATTAGGGGGCGCTAATGCTAACAGGGCTAGGAGGTCCTTTTATGGATAATATATACGATTCACCAAAAAAGTCAAATAAAAGTATTTTATTTCATATGAGTGTGAGCTCGCTAACAGCTTCATTTCTTTACACACACGCACACACGCACACACACACACACACACACACCACACACACACACACACACACACACACACACCCAGCATGTAAAAAATTCACAATAAAAAAGCCTTTTGTGAGAAACGGAGCAACAAGATGATCAATGCTGCTTTTGTGTCTTGGCGTCAGGTAGCGTGTTCCTGGTCACGCCACCACGGAGGGATTCTGAAGGGCGCTCCGTGTGTCCGGTGACCACCACACCCCAGCGAGGCTCTGGATGGACGGGGCTGGTTCCTACTGGGTGGTGAGCGCTGGCTGGGACGGGCCGCTGGCCTTGGTTCCACCAGATGTTTGACTTCCGTCCACGTTGTCCTCTCTGCTCTGTGACGCTGGACAAAGTCACATCATTTCCACCCGCAGCGTCGCCAGTGTGCTGGCTGATAGCACCCGAGCTAACGCTAACGCTAACGCTACCACCCAGGATTTGTGTACCTGTGGGGTCTGGAGGTGCCGTTGGCAGCTGGGACGCTGAGGCAGGGGAGGGTGGTGACGCTCCGTTCTCTTCTCCAGACAGGATTCTGGGAACCTCGGTTACCATGGCGCCAGACTGACTGACAGGACGCCTGCCGCCCGGCAACCTCCTCTCTGCAGACCATAGAAGATCAAAACATGGAACGTTGTCGTAGCGACAAAGGTGAATGAAATGAGACCAACTTTTCTTTTGTCCTCTGTACTGATGAGACCTCCTCCTCTGTTTGGGCGCTGTCTGAGGGTCCCTGACGCCTGAAAACACAACACACACGTGCAGACGGAGATTTGGGAGGTTGAAACTGTTTCTTCCTCAGTAAACATGCGTGTGTGTGTGTGTGTATCCGAGTGTGTGTATCTGATGTGTGTTACCTGTATTTACCTGTACTAACAGCAGGGGGCTGCAGCTGGTATCCAGTCAGTTGGCACCAGCCGACTGGATACAGGTCAGGTGATTCACAGTCCACCCACTGGTCGTACTCGTCCTCCCAGCCATCAAAGTGTATCCGTAGCAACCTGTGGATGATCTGTGTTACTGTGGCAACGCAGACGAGCCTGGGCTCCATGAGGTCCACGGCCTCCAGCTTCATACCAGGACGGAAACCGTGGTCAGGGACCTCCTGACAACAGAGAGGACTGTGGTCAACACACCTCTGCTCATGGGCACTCCAGAATTCCTGACCCGGTCCCGGCGAGGAGTCGAGTCCGGCACCGGTGTCACCTTGTTGAAAAGGTTGACGGGAGCTGCCACAGACTTGGTGTCCTTCAGGTACTGGAACCATCTGAAGGGCAGGTTGGTGTAACCTGGCAGGTGGAACACAGCTCTTTGATTTGGGGTTGAAGCTCTGCAACAGCCCAGCAGACGTTTGGGCCGATGTTCGCTTGCTGTGTCATGTGACGCGCTGTCTCTAAAGGCAACGGGTGGAATTACAAGCGATGGCTTGGTATGCGGGCTGGAGGGGGCCGGTTCTACCTCTGGGGGGCGTCAGGTCAATGTTGTTGATCTCACAGAAGCCCGACGGGAAGATGGACGGCGACGTGCAGTGGTAACAGAACCAGTCGGAGCCGTCGGCGGCCTCGGAGCCATCGATGCCGACCATCAGGTAACCGTCAGCCAGGACCTGGAAGACAGAATTGGCAGGTGGTCTGACGGGGGCCCCCACCGGGCCCCCACCGGGCCCCCACCAGGCCCCTACCAAGGCCCCTACCGGGCCCCCACCAGGCCCCTGCCAAGGCCCCTACCGGGCCCCTACCGGGCCCCCACCAGGCCCCCACCGGGCCCCCACCGGGCCCTGGTCGCTGCTCACCTTTCTGACGGTGGCTACGCTGATGGAGGACAGGTTGAGGGGGTCGATGGCCTCCAGCTTCATGCCCTCATTAAACCAGGCGCTGCTTTGGTCCACCTCCCTCACCTGTCCAGGTACAAACACAGGACTCCAGCACTGTGACAGTCAAACAGCGCCCCCCGGCGGTGGCCACAGGTGAGTCTCTCACCTTAGCAAACAGCTGCCCAGGAGCGTTCACCTGACCGTCCAGCATTGTCAGCACATCTGGAAGCAGTCCCCAGTCACGCCCGAATGTAAAGCTGCATCGTGTGTGTCACCTGTGCATTCGTCGATGTCTCACCTGAGCGTTTGAAGCGGTGCCCGATGGACCGCGACCACCCGATGTTGTGGATCAGGGGGCTGTACATGTGACACCAGAAGTCATCCGTCCCATCTGCGCTCTCCTCGTACACCAGGCGAAGACGACCTCCGATGACCTGCAGCGCTCGCGCGCGCACACACACGCACACACACACACGTACGTTAACTCTGCACAGGTGTAATTCAGCCTGTGTGTTCCTCACCTGTTCAACCAATGCCACCCGAGTCCGACACAGGTGAGTTTTATCCACCACCTCCACCCTCATCTGCCTCTTAAAGGGAACATGCAGGCTGTCCTGCACCTGAAGGCAACACAGGTGATTGACAGCTGAGCGTCACTAAGAGAGGAGAGGTTTGTGTGTCACACCTGTGAGGAGAAATCAGGTGGGAGGGTTTTGGATCCTGTCAGCCTTTTGATCAGGAACGTCCTCCAGTTGCTGAACTTGTGAAGGAGGCCTGTACACACGCACACACACACACACGCACACCCACACGCACACACACACACACACCCACACCCACCCACACACACGCACACACACACACACACCCACACCCACCCACACACACACACACACACACCCACCCACCCACACACACACACACACACACACACCCACATGCACACACATGCACACACACACACCCACCCACACACACACACCCACCCACACACACAGAGTGAAGGTTGAAGGTCTCGCAGGTGAGATCGCTCCTGGTCTGGACCGAGGGGGTCTCACTCTGAGGGGGAACCAGCGGTTGTCCTCCGGAGGCGCACCAGCCCACTGGGTGGATGTCAGGAACACACAAGTGGAGCCAGAAATCTCTGCTGGAGTCACCGTCGAAACCTTCGTAGCGTAGCAGGGCCTCGAACCCTGGACAGGGGACACCAGCAGCAGCCGTCAGCACGGCCACTTCTGACCGTGGCGTCATCAGGTGTGCGACGTGTTCGGACCGGCCAGTTTGATGATCCCAGCGATCCAGTAAACCTTCATGGTCAGACCGCTGTCACTGTTGGGAACCTCCAGCCGGACCCCTTCACTGACAGCGGCCCACGCCGTTGCCATGGACACCTGAACAACCCGGAGAGCAGATGGAGAGCGAGCAGATGCTGAAGGTAGGTGTGTGTGTGTGTGTGTGTGTGTGTGTGTGTGTCTCTCACGTGTTTGAAGCAGCTGACTGGTGCTCCAGTCATCTCTCCGTCTCCAAGGTAACGGCCCCAATCAAATCCCTCCAGCGGCACTTGGTCAGAAGTACAACAGGCTCAGGATCAGTGTGTGTGTGAGTGTGCGTGTGCGTGTGTGTGTGTGTGTGCGTGTGTGTGTGTGTATGTGTATGTGTGTGAGTGTGCGTGTGTGTGTGTGTGTGAGTGTGCGTGTGCGTGTGTGTGTGTATGTGTGTGTGTGTGTGTGTGTGTGTGTGTATTGTATGTGTATGTGTGTGAGTGTGAGTGTGAGTGAGTGTGTGTGTGTGTTTTCCTGGAAGCTGCCAGCAGCCTGTGGAGGACGCTCACCGCTCTTCCTGGCGCCGCCCTGCTGACAGCTTTGGTTCTGAGGACTGGTCCCCAGTTTGGTGGTCACTGGGTGTTTGAGCAGAACCCTGGACTTCTTCGTTGGTGGCCTCCCCTTTAAGAGACAAATACGGCATCTATCTCACCACTTCCTGTGTGAGAGTGTGTTTTTAATATATATTTTACTTGCAAAGCGAGGACATTTTCAAGAGGAGAGGACATCTTGTCTGGTCCTCAGAACTTCAAAGGTTCGGACCGTGTTCAGGGTCAGGGTCAGGGTCAGGGTCAGGGTCAGGTCTTTAGGTATGATGGCTAAGGTCAGGAGCTGGTGTGTGTGCGTGTGTGTGTGTGTGTGTGTGTGTGTGTGTGTGTGTGTGTGTGTGTGTGTGTGGTGAGGGGTCCATTTTGGCGGGCTCTACCTGCAGCCGGGCGAGGACACTGGCTTTCTTGGAGTTGGAGGAGAAGCTTCTAGAACAGGAAACGTTGCAGAACCGCTTGGTTTTACTGTAGAAAGCGTCCCGGACCCCCACCATCCCACACATCTCACAGGTGGCTGCGAAAACACACACACACACCATCAGACGGTTCACAGTCAGAGCAGGCAGGACATTCCAGCTCTGGACCTCAGTGGACATTTAATGGGACTATTTTTTGCGGCGGATGAATCCACGTCTGTAGGAATGGGGCAGCTGATGGTGACTGACCCAGGCCTGTCTGTCCGGGGCAGGTGTACACCTGTCCGTTCGTCTTGATGAGAGTGAAGGGGGAGGTGAGCTGCGCCAGCCTTCCTCCCCCCAGCTCCTCCTCATCACTGTCCTCCAGGCTGGAGGCGCTGCTCCCCGTGCTGCTCCGGCTCCGGCTGCTGCAGCTGCTCTGCTCCTCCTCCAGCCCGTCCAGCATCCCGAAGGAGTCCCACCTCCTCCTGCATGGGCGCTCGGCCTGGAGACGGGCAACGTCCGCACTTTAGACTCCATCTTATTCATCAAAACATTTTCTGCTCAGGAAGTGTTCTGACCCGATCGAACCGTCCCCGAAACCCCCACAGAACCTGCGGACGAACACGCTGGTCGGTCATCAGGTTGTCTTTTGGGTCATTGAAGCATTTAAACTGGATCGGAGGATCGATATTAAAGCACAGAAGCCGATCAAATGCCGAGTGATGCTTTTGTTAAAGACATTCATCCTAATCTGAGTGGCGTAGGTTCGGTTTCAGGTTCTGTTGGAGTTCCAGCAGGACTTTCTGTCAGCGGGAATCTCCGACACTGCGGCCGAAGCAGAGGCGACGTCTTCGGCTTCACACCGCACAGCACACTCGCCGGACTCACCGGATCTCTGCGGTTCTCCATCACACCGAACCGAGCTGTTCGGAGAGGGTTCGGACCCTCAAACACACAGAAGCGTCCGTGAATATATAACGACGTACATGTCAACCGTGAAGCTACCACGCATGCGCAGACGGCGCTGCTACCTGCGCTTAGGCTGCAGATGACGTCACGGGGCGGCCAGTGAGCCCCGCTGGACAGATCCGGAATCACAAACAATATTTGATCTGTAGAACCTGGATCTGGATCAACCTGGATCTGGAACAGCCTGGATCTGGATCAACCTGGATCTGGATCAACCTGGATCGGGATCAACCTGGATCTGGATGCTTCTGCTCAGACCGAACCTTCTGGTGCCGCAGCTCCACGGGGAACACTTACACACTCTTTATTGACAGTAATCCGCGAGCTCTGATTCCAGATTTAAACTCTAAAACAAGCTTGAAGATTAATTTAACGAACTGTGGTGACGGTGTGTGACCAGCAGGGGGCGCCAGACCCTAAGAAGTCCTCACAGAGGCGGTAAAACTGCAAGATCCAAAGTTGCGTTAAAAAACCAAAAACATCGAGAAGTTTTGATCATAAAGCTTCAGATTAATCAACACAACTTCACACTTTCAGTTCAGAGACTTTGGTTAAAAAATAAACAACACTCTGTGTGTGCGTGCGTTAGTATGTGTGTCTGTGTGTTTAGGTTCAGTTGTGTGTGTGTGTGTGTGTGTGTGTGTGTGTGTGTGTTCGTCTGTGTTTGTGTGTTAGTGTGTGTCTGTGTGTGTAGGTTCATATGTCTGTTTGTTTGTATGTGTGTCTGTGTGTGTGTTCATATGTGTGTCTGTGTGTGTGTTCATATGTGTGTCTGTGTGTGTGTTCATATGTGTGCCTGTGTGTGTTCGTATGTGTGTCTGTGTGTGTTCGTATGTGTGTCTGTGTGTTAGTGTGTGTCTGTGCGTGTGTCTGTTAGTGTGTGTGTTCGTATGTGTGTCTGTGTTTGTTCGTATGTGTGTTTGTGTGTTAGTGTGTGTGCGTGTGTCTGTGCGTGTGTCTGTTAGTGTGAGTGTCTGTGTGTTCGTGTGTGTTTGTGTGTTTGTGTGTGTTCATATGTGTGTCTGTGTGTGTTCATATGTGTGTTTGTGTGTTCGTATGTGTGTGTCTGTCTGTGTGTGTGTGTGTGTGTGTGTGACCTTCCACAGGTGAAATGAATAAATGAATCTTTGACACATGTTTCTCCTTCATATCTCAACATTTTCTCCAGCCACACCTGAGCTACCTGCAGGGCCGTGAGGCTCCGCCCCCAAACTCAACCGGTTATATAAAATCAGC
Source organism: Takifugu rubripes (assembly GCF_901000725.2). Taxonomy (NCBI): domain Eukaryota; kingdom Metazoa; phylum Chordata; class Actinopteri; order Tetraodontiformes; family Tetraodontidae; genus Takifugu; species Takifugu rubripes. The sequence goes on from NC_042289.1 coordinate 14,022,031, forward strand.
CGGAGGCGAACAAACAAGCTGAGTTTGGGGGGGGGGGGATGGAAAAGACATATAAACATAGGTGACCCACACACACACACACACCTACACACACACCTACACACACACACACACACCCACACGTGCATTCACACACACACCTACACACACACACACACACACCTACACACACACACACACACACACACACACACACTCACTCTCTGTTTCTTATCTGGTTTTTGAGGTTTGGGATCGTCTGAAGCATCCTGACACACACACACACACACACGCATACACACACCTACACACACACACACACACACACACACACACACCTCCCTCCTCTTCATGTTGCCACAGGTGATGCTCTGACCTCTGACCTCTGCATACCTGGAGGAGGGGCTGTGATTGGTGGATGTGCTGAGGCGTGTTTTAACTGACAGGTGAGATAAAGTAGATGTAAAGGTTAAACATACCTACACACATACACACACACAAACACACACACCTACACACACACACACAAACCCTACACACATACACACACACACACACCTACACACACAGACACACACACACAGTAACACACACCCACACACACACACACACACACTAACCCACCCACACACACACACACACCCACACACACACACACACTAACAGACAGACTAACCACACCCACACCCACACACACACACACACACACACACCCACACACACCCACCCACACATCCACACACCCACCCACACACACACACACTAACAGACAGACTAACCACACCCACACACACACACACACACACACACACACACGCTGAGGTCGCCCCTTCACTTTAATCCCACATCAGGTGACATTCGACCAATCACTGTTGCTTTTACTCGTTTGTATTTTCTTGTTATTATTTGTGGAGTTGGAGGCTTTAATCTTCACCTGCACCAGAGATCGTTTTTATTGTGATTGGGAGTTTTCAGCCGGTTCCAGGTTTCCTGTAACTGGACCCGTCTCTCCGGTTCCAACCCTCACAGGAACGTGGTCTCCAGTGTTGGCTCAGCTCTCCTCAGGCCTCAGGCTCCTCCGGCCTCTGATCACCTGAGTGCTGTCTTCTGCAGGTGTGCCTCATGAGCAACAGTCAGTGGTCACCTGTGAACCGACGGACTCAGGTTCTTGAGTGAGGGTCCGCTCTGGTCCCCTGTTCTGCTGTGACCCGACAGTCCAATCCCTGAGGGCTGGTCAAAGAGTCTGTGGTTGGTTTGCACAGGTAACCAGTTTTTGGAACGCAGGCGGATCTCAACCTGCAGGCCAACTTCCCTGGGTTCTGAGAGGGGGAGGGGATCCACCTGAGCCACATTCTTCCATCCAGGCTGGAGGGGCTAAACATTCCTGCTCCGATTGGCTGGCAGGGCCCGAGTCTGGGGTGGGGGCTGCCATAAAAGCAGCCGGGCCACAGCTGGGCTTCATTCTCTCCTCTGCCAGAGTCAGCGGTCATCATGTCCTTCGCCCGCTCCGTCGTCTACTCCAGCAGCGCCCGCCTGGGCTCCAGCCGGGCCCCCAGCGTGTACGGTGGTGCCGGAGGCAGCGGCGTGCGCATCTCTGCCACCAAAGGTGCCAGGAGCTTCTCATCTGGTGGCTCGTTCTCCTCTGCTTCTTCTGGCTTCAATCTGGCCGACGCCGTCAACGTCTCCGCCAATGAGAAGATGACCATGCAGAACCTGAACGACCGCTTGGCCAACTACCTGGAGAAGGTGCGCATGCTGGAGTTGGCCAATGCTGACCTGGAGCTGAAGATCAAACAGTTCCTGGAGAGCAAGGCCATGCCCAAGTCCCACGACAGCTCCGCGCACCAGATCACAATCCACGACCTGCAGAACAAGGTAAGCCCGGTTCAGAAGTGGATGAATCCAGGAGCAACCACGCCCTGAAGCACCTGTTCCTTCCCTGTCCATCCAGATCTTGGATGCCACCCGCAGCAACGGTGCTCTGTACCTGGCCGTGGACAACGCCAAACTGGCTGCCGACGACTTCAAAACCAAGTGAGTCCCCTGCTGCACCGAATCACCTCAGTCTTCGGACTGAGATGATTCCATCACTGGCTCTTCAGTTTTCATTGTTTGTTTGTTTTCATCGCACGTTGAGTGAAGGAGAACATATGGTGGGGGAGGGTGTGTCCGACCTTGTAGAACTAGTTCAGCAAAGGCTGAATTTGAATTCCATGTTCCTGGATCCAAGCCATTACTACTATTACACACTGGCTAAAAGTCTGAGGTCCTCCTCACTTTTGCTGATGTTCTCCTGCAGGTATGAGAACGAGCTGGTCATGCGTCAGTCTGTGGAGGCCGACATCGCTGGGCTGAGGAGGCTACTGGACGAGCTGACTCTGGGAAGGTCTGACCTGGAGATGCAGATCGAAGCACTGAGGGAGGAACTCTTGCATCTGAAGAAGAACCACGAGGAGGTGTGCACCACAACAAGGATCAACAACCACCCATACAGAACTCAGACACCATCCACATCAAAACCACCGTTAGAATGACAAATTCCGTCTTTATTGCTGAAATTCTTGTCATTTTTCAGGATCTTCTGGCTATGCGCTCTCAAATGGGAGGTCAGGTGAACGTGGAGGTTGACGCTCCCGCTCAGGAGGACCTGTCCTCTGTCATGGCCTCAATCAGAGAACACTACGAGACCGTCGCCAACAAGAACCGAAGAGATGTGGAGAACTGGTTCCAGGCTAAGGTGGGAAAAGCTGAGGAGGCGGAGTTATGTGAGGTATCTTTAGGCTGCTCTCATCAGTTCTGGTTTGTTCTGGTTCCTCTTCTAGACTGATGAACTGAACAAGGAAGTTGCCGTACACACTGAGACTCTTCAGTCTTCACGCTCTGAGATCACAGAGGTCAAACGTACCCTACAAGGCCTGGAGATCGAACTTCAATCGCAGCTCAGCATGGTGGGTCTCCAGAGGACACCTCACTTTTCTCAGTGGTAGCTGAAGCTCATGATGTTTCTCTGTCTTTGCCATCAGAAAGCATCTGTGGAAGGAACGCTTGAGGACACCAAAATCCGCTATGCTAACATGCTGGCTGGCTACCAGAGGCAGGTCCTTACTCTGGAGGACCAGCTGGCCCAGCTGAGGACCGACCTGGAGCGTCAGAGCCAGGACTACCAGATCCTGCTGGATACCAAGACCAGGCTGGAGCGGGAGATCGCTGAGTACCACCGACTGCTGGAAGGACAGGTGTACCTGTGAGTGTCCTCAGAGCCTTCAACTCCACCTTCAGCCCAGACACACTAACAATACCTCTCTGTTTTCTTCTAGTCCATCTAGTTCAACTTCCAAAGTCCTGATTGTCACCAAGGAAATTGTCGAAGAAAAGTGATGGGAGAATCAAAATCTAAGATGCTGATCAGTTACCGTTGTCAGATTACACCAATAAAACCTGTCTGATGAACTGAAACGGACCTGTCTGACTTTACTACTGTAGACCAGCCTAGCCTAGCCTGGCCTGGCCTGGCCTGGCCTGGCCTAGCCTGGCCTGGCCTAGCCTAGCCTAGACTGGCCTAGAATAGATTATGCTGGGCCCAACTGGACCGGACCAGACTAGATTAGACTCAGAGTTTCATGAACATCCCAAATGTAAATATAATACCGGACAGTTTTTACTGTTTCGACATAAATCTGCCTCTTATCTTCAATGTGTTTCTATGAACTTCATCAGCAGTTGTAGTCAGAACAGGTTGAACATAAACAGGAACCAGTGCTGAAACTTAATCAGTATCTGATCCTCATGTTTGAAGTTGTCTTTGTAATTAACAACCAGAGTTAATGGAAGAAGCTAAATGCTAACTAATGCAGGCTAGCAGACAGTTCACTGTGGTGATTCAGACTCCGACCCAGCCCAGTTTTGGAGTTTCTACTATTCATTCATTCATTCATTCATTCATTCATTCATTCATTCATTCATTCATTCATTCAAACAATCACTGTTTCATTCGTTCTTTCACAGACCAAAATGATGAGCGATCAGATATTTCTGCTCTGGTTTTATTGAAGATAGAATCCCCCCCTCTTTGTCTTTGTTTGTTGGCTCTAACTGTTGAAGGTCACCACTCTTCTGAAGGGGTCCACTTCCTGTGGACAACAATGGTCACAACCTCAGAGGTCCTGCAGGTTCTGCAGAGAGAACTTTGTTTCTACCGTCCTCGTTGAGTTTTTATTGATCTGAAACGAATATTCAAATTATTGACCCGTTAAAGTCGCCCCCCAGCAGCCTCCGGTACTCTGCGATCTCCAGCTCCAGTCTTGTCTTGATGTCCAGAAGCTGTGAGTACCGGAACTTCTGGTTCTCCAGGTCAGCCCTGAGCTGGGACAGCTGACCCCGGCAGCCTGCTAGCATGTTGCTGTACCTGTGCTTGGTCTCAGCCAGAGTTGCCCCAACGGCGTCTTTCTGTTGGTGATGTCCCCCAGGTGAGACTTGAGTGTGAAGCACCTGTGGCCCATCTGGCCTGACTCCAGGCCATAACACATGTGCAGCTAGCTGCACTAGTGTTTGAACCCGGACTACCACCCCCCCATCCTAAAGCGGGCCTGCCATCTCTGTTCATGTTCTGACTGGTCCAAACATTTTTGATGGTGTCAGAAGGTGAAGGACAGAGTCTGATCTGCTGATCTGAGTCTGGAGTTGGATCTCCAGGTTCTGAAGAGTTTGCCTGACCTCGCCGATCTCAGACTTGGATGTGTGGAGCGTCTCAGTGCTCAGAACGACCTCTTTCTTCACATCAGTTGTCTGTAGAAAATAACCGATAAAGTTTGTGATGACCTGATTTCACAAAAATCACCCTGTAGACCTGGTCTCACCATGGTCTGGAACCAGGGCTCCAGCTCTTTGCCCTTCCTGGCGTCCTCCTCTACGGTGACCTTCCCTCCCATCCGGGCTCTGGCTGCCTGCAGATCCTGCAGACACAACCTGATCTCACCTCTGCCTCTTTGCACTGGTGCGTTTCACCAATTTCACTTCCTCATGGATCCTTGATGTGGAAGCTCATCCTTCAGACCGTCCACCTGCATTTCCAGGTCAGACCGGATCGGAGTCAGGTCATCCAAGACTTTCCTCAGACCGCTGATGTCGGCATCCGCAGACTGAAACACGGTCAGCTCGTATCGTACCTGAAAAGCACAAATGAAGGCAGAGTTTTCCCCTCTCCTGGATCCACTGCAGTTCGCCTACAGAGCCAACAGATCTGTGGACGACGCGGTCCACCTGGCCCTTCACTCCATCCTGCAGCATCTGGACCCCCCGGGAACCTACGCGAGGATCCTGTTCGTGGACTTCAGCTCTGCTACAGGACCAGCTGTCCCAGCTTAGTGTGCCTGCCTCCCTCTGCAGGTGGATCACTCACTTCCTGACGGATCAGAGGCAGCATGTGCGGCTGGGGAAGAGTCTCGGACTCCGTCACCATCAGCACTGGATCACCCCAGGGCTGTGTCCTTCCCCCCTCCTCTTCTCCCTGTATACAAACTGCTGCACCTCAAGCCACCAGTCTGTCAAGCTGATCAAGTTTGTGGATGACACCACCCTCATCGGGCTCGTCTCCAATGGAGACGAGACTGCCTACAGGAGGGAGGTGGCTCAACTGGTGTCCTGGTGCGGACACAACAACCTGCAGCTGAACGCTCAGAAGACAGTGGAGATGATTGTGGACTTCAGGAAAGTCACAGCCCCTTTGCCCCCCCTTGCCCTCATGGACTGCCCCATCACCATCGCGGACTCCTTCCGCTTCCTGGGCACCACCATCACCCGGGACCTTAAGTGGGAGCCAACCATCAGCTCCCTCATCAAGAAGGCCCAGCAAAGGATGTTCTTCCTCCGGCAGCTGAGGAAGCTCAAACTGCCTCCCAGGATGTTGGCGCAGTTTTATACGGCCCTCATGGAGTCCATCCTCCCCTCCTCCATCCTCACCTCCTCCATCCTCTCCTCCTCCATCCTCCCCTCCTCCATCCTCCCCTCCTCCATCCTCCATCCTCACCTCCTCCATCCTCCCCTCCTCCATCATGGTGCTATGCTGGTGCCACCGTCAGGGACAGACTGAGGCTGAGAAGGTGATGGGCTGCAGGTTTCCATCCATCCAGGACCTGTATATCTCCAGGACCCGGAGGTGTGCAGGTCAGATCACGGCCGACCCTTCCCACCCTGGTCACAAACTGTTTTCCCCCCTCCCTTCAGGCAGGAGACTACGGTCTCACGAACAATACATTACTCCTGCATTGACCTGCACTATTTCTTACTATTTTTATAGTAAGAAATAGTGCATATATATATATATATGTCTTATTTTATTTATCTTATTCTAGTGTTTATTGTCTTCGCTATGTTGAATGTTGCAGCGTCACACTGAGACAGATTCCTAGCTTGTGTAATACTGTGTACTACATGAGCAATGGCAATAAATAAATCTGATTCTGGTTCTGATTCTGGGCCTCAGAGTCCAGAAACGTGATGTTGACCCTCGCTTGAATGTGAAGTCGTCTGCAGCCAGCTTGACGTTGTCGATGGTGAGGATGAGGGCGGGGTTTCCCCGAGGCCCAGCCAGGACCTGGTCATGGACAAGAGGCAAGAAAAGGCCCGAAACCACCTGAAACCTGTTTAGGGTCAGAGAAACCACACCTACGTTAGACCCACCTACGTTAGACCCACCTACGTTAGACACACCTACGTTAGACCCACCTACGTTAGACCCACCTACGTTAGACCCACCTACGTTAGACCTGTTTTCCAACAACAGTGTTTACCTGAAAAACATCCAACTGGTGGTTTTGCAGCAGGTTGATGTTTACACAAATATGATGCAACAAGCTTCTTCTGTTCTGAGCGAACTGGTGGAAACCCAGGTTGACATGCTGTTGACTGACTGGTCGACTGACTGGTCGACTGACTGGTCGACCGACTGGTTGACCGTCTGGTTGACCGTCTGGTTGACTGACTGGTTGACCGACTGGTCGACTGACTGGTTGACCGTCTGGTTGACCGACTGGTCGACTGACTGGTCGACCGACTGGTCGACCGTCTGGTTGACCGTCTGGTTGACCGACTGGTTGACCGTCTGGTTGACCGTCTGGTTGACTGACTGGTTGACCGACTGGTCGACTGACTGGTTGACCGTCTGGTTGACCGACTGGTTGACTGACTGGTTGACCGACTGGTCGACTGACTGGTCGACTGACTGGTTGACCGTCTGGTTGACCGACTGGTTGACTGACTGCTGTCGTTGGTGTTCGTGTGTGCAGGAGAAATGTAAAAGGAAGTGAGGTTTCAGAATAAAAGTCTTTGTTTCCTGTCAAATCATTTTC